>NW_008754331.1:0-769 GCF_000715545.1 Opisthorchis viverrini | reverse complement strand
TTTCCCCATTGTCCGTACGCGCTGAGTCCAGATGCACTGAGTCCGTACACCTGCGCATTTATATCTCCGGCAACCACCACAACGTCTGAACATTTAGCTCGCCACAGCAGGGCACTAAAGGCGTCTTAAAACCTGTCTTTGGCGACGTCGAAGATACAGTTATTTGTGGCGAAATGCATACATGACCAACGGACATTTATCAACTTGCCGCTTGTGAGACACCTTCACAGATGTTGCCAGACGAACCGCACAGAGTCGACTAGCAAATGGTATCCAGTCAAGTAAGGGTACTTCTGCCCTGTGACTGAGCACACTGCCAAACCATGCATATACCTCTGCAGTAGCCTCTGGATCACCAGAGGTGCGCAGCCGAAAGCGAGTGGAGACTGACGGGGCGGTTAACTCCATCACCATGCTTGCATCTTGAATTCTTGTTTTCGAGACACAGCACACATCAATGCCAAGTGAGTCCAGTGTGAGTGCAAGAGCAGCTTTTTGTGCTGCTTGCTTCAGAGTGTGGAAATTGAACGCGCCCGGATATACTGGGTGTCGAGGTTTGAGGACTGATTTGCAGATACCTGGAGATGTCGGCGCCATGTGACCAGCAGATGCTGCACATAAAACCGACGCATGACGAACAGAGACATCAGTCCTGGGAACTGGGCCTACAAGAGGAGAG
Source organism: Opisthorchis viverrini (assembly GCF_000715545.1). NCBI lineage: Eukaryota > Metazoa > Platyhelminthes > Trematoda > Opisthorchiida > Opisthorchiidae > Opisthorchis > Opisthorchis viverrini. The sequence continues at coordinate 90 of NW_008754331.1, read as the reverse complement.
ATTTTAATGGGCTGGAGAGACGGTGAAGAAAGAGCATGTGGAAGAGAAAGAAGACAGGCGTCAGCAACAGCCTGCTTTCGGTTACCCACC
>NW_008754330.1:0-1617 GCF_000715545.1 Opisthorchis viverrini | reverse complement strand
TTTTTTTAACTGTGCTCAATGGAGGTCACTCGGTTTTCTCAATGGTCATCACCTTCACCTCCCAACTGCCGACTTTTATCTTGGATGCGTCTCGGTAATGCTCTTGCCGTTGCCCCAAGACCCAGTTTTCTCTCGGTCACAACTTCTCATTGCGTCACTCCCATGAAAACTGGCTCTTTTGTTCTCCGATTTCAGGTCGCAATAACTCCATTGTGCCGATTTTTCGCGTCCACGGTTGTGCTCAACTGTGACAATCTCGCATAACCGCTGCAATCACCTCCGATTATGAACATCCGCGACCGCTCTCCGATGCTTTCTCCTAAGGCACTATTGCGACCATGAATGGCGGGGTGCTGCGACAAGTGAGAGAGAGGTCTACTGATGACAAGGAAGCTCGACTCCCCGTTAGATTTTTGCTTAACATTCTGTAAAACGTCTTGGAAAAATCAAAGCTGTGGTGGATGTTATCGTTTGATTCGGCCACACTTGTGAGATCAGAACAAAACGGAATTGGACTTGTTGGACAAAGGTGCGACGGGATAAGACTTGTGGTTACAAAAAAGCCGAAAAGGCAGGAGAGCTGTGTCTATCACCTTACCCCGCATCTTTAAAAGTTACCTATGCGACGGCTTTTGGGCAGGCCATGTGGGCACTTTCCATTTCGATCGGAGTTGGCGATGCCCTCTCCTCCAAGCCATGGTGAACGCTGTGTGTAAGGCACGAATGGAAAGGAATTTCATATGGGACAGTACGTGTAACTTTGTCCGGGTTGCACCTGCTCAAAAGTCGTTGGATTTCCGGAAAGTAAAGAATACCCGACGAGAGTGAGCGAACTCCGTTAGTCAAGTTAGAGAAGGAACTCGGACGAAAGGTTCGAACGCACACGCTTTATCATACGGTTGTGCAAGCATCTAAGCTGTTTCAACCTGGATGAATGAATGCTGGCGTAATCTGGTAATTGGTAACTGCGGCAAGAGGTCGTGGCATCTCCAATGTTGAATGTTTGTGTAAGCCGCATGTGCGGGAGGATATTTGAGCTTGTAGCAAGTTGCCCCATCACTTGCCGCCTCTGATTGCGGAAGAAATGTAAGATAGCATTCGAGACCAAGCCAACATTCTAATTATGAGGTTATCCAGGAAATTATTGAAGCTTGCGGTTCGGATGGCGCTGAATGGAGCCGGAAACTTTGGTCCGTTGGACCGCGGACAGGTTGAAGGGTGACGGAGTGGGTAGTGGCTTCGACACTCTTGCAGTTGTGGGGCCTTCGTGATCTTTTTGGAACGGAACAGTGATATGGTCCGCCCGATATTGTACAAGAGGCGATTCACCTTCAAGGAGAAATGGATATCATGAAGGCTTTTCGACAGAAACTGAGTCCCAGCATAGAGTGACGTGGTCACTCGTCCAAAGAGGAAGTTCCATGATACTGCCTGTCAGTGGACGTTCAGTTTTGAGAACGAAATTAGAACTAAGCAGTGATTTTCTCAGTCCGCAAAAATACAGCTGAAACGTAAATTGAGGGTACTTTTATGCTTACATAAAGCTCTGTAAACCTGTTTATGATCAAACAGTATCGCGAGTAAAAATTACTCCGAAAACTGACCACTGCTAATGAA
>NW_008754329.1:0-1618 GCF_000715545.1 Opisthorchis viverrini | reverse complement strand
TGTTGTCACCTTTGAACCATAATAATAATGATGATAATGATGTGTATTCCCAACAAGTGGGTGGCTACAGTCAGAATAGAGCAAGAATGGGGGATTCCCTGGGATTGCGCAAAAAACGACAATGTCATGAATAGTGGGCAGTATCAGACGCAGCATTGAACACGCCTCAACCGGCATGGATAAGGATGTATAGTTACTAGTAGTTCAGGTTACTTTAAGGGGAATATTTCAAGCTGAGATAAGATCAGATAATTAAAGTTTGAAGGTGAGGTGTAAGAACAGAACGAGAAGGGGCAAAATAGGTTTCTCGCTTGGTGCATGATGAGAAAACTTTAAATTGGAAAACGTGATGAACCAGAACGACGAATCCGTTGCGGTGGCTAAATTTTCAGTCTCGGGCCGGTCAGTGTGAAATAATGTCCAAAACCACAGATGAGACCTAATGGGCCTTGGGCTGTTAGGCTTATGGTCATGGTCATTAAAAGCGAAGGTGGGGATGATGAGTTAATCAGCAATACGGACAAATGGTGGTGGTAGCCTTACAGCCATGGCGTAAACTGAGACCGTAGAGACTCCCTAGTGTCACTGCTCGAGTGGGATCTGAAGTAGGATTTCTTGAGGGAGGAATTTTGATGCTAACGAACAGGGCGGAACGCGAACCGCACAGAAAATGATCAACGTTTTGAGCAACACAGAATAAAGGCAAACGAGACACAGTGCACCCTACAGAATATTCGATAAATTGTGACTTACTTCGCACACTGTGGCAGCATTCTCAGTATTTTCAATTTCGTATTACATTTTTCAACATTAGTTACATTTACTTCTCAGATGTTTTCATTCCTATTGTTATGCAAGGTTCGGAGCAGATCCTGGAGAGGTCCACACGATGGTAAGGAAGGACCTCATTCTTGGCGCGTCATTTTGGGTCATTTTGGTCATTTTGGGTCCTAGGCACCTTCAATACTTTGTGCGGAGATGACGGCATCTCAGCAACTTTAATAATTAAAGCCGCGCACATTTCATCCATATGAACAGGCTTGGAGCGACAAGAAGGCTTAACGGGGTGCTTAGCTGGACCAAATGCCGCAGAATCCGAGGAGGATATCGACCTTTTTTTTAGCAAGAAAGTGCATTTCCGTTCACTTGGACAATAGCCGGGAAAAAGCGCTCTAAACATCGTTGTAACGATTGCCGGATATCACAAGGATGCCCACCAATTTGGGCTCAGCCCTGAGTAAAGAGCATTACTTTTACTTTCACTTCACCCGTGTTCCAAATTATGGAACATGTTCCCCCTTTATCCATGCAACAATATCTCATGCAACCTTTCAAAATATTCCAGATGCATGCTTCTTCACTTCGGTAGTCGGGTGCCTTTTCGTGCCAGAGCTCACACTAGGCACTTTTTTAAAGAAGACCTTGAGCCCTCCTAGGTTGCGCTCCCACCCAAGCGGCAGCATTATTTGTCTTAGCCTGAGTAGTTGTCAGTTGTAGAACCCTGGTGTTAGGCCATACATGTGGCAGCTTACCTCCCAAGCCGTCCTGGCCGGCTATTCCTCCCTTACGCATCTCTTATGGAGAAGTTTCACTTCCTGAGAAAGCAACCTCACCCGTC
>NW_008754328.1:0-1618 GCF_000715545.1 Opisthorchis viverrini | reverse complement strand
CCCAATGGAATGTTTTGCATAAAACGACAATTTCATCCAGCTTGGAACGCAATGACAAATGCTCTGTTCTCCAGTCCAGCAACTTCCGCCCCACAAACACAGCTAATCAGATAGGGAGTTGAAACTGGCAGTTCCGAAGATCAACAGTTATTCCTCCAATTTCGTTAACCGTCGCAACCACCTCTTTTGCTTCAGAGCAACAGTGGACATGTATTTTAATTTGCACATAGCCCACTATGTGCAGACATGCAGAAATATAGACTGCAAGGGCCTTTGTGTTTTTATTTTCATAACCTGACGGAAGCGCACACTGATTGGTGAAGAGCTAGTCATTCCGTCCACATATTAATCCACAGTATTTGAATCAGACTAGTCACCAACATCAGTGTTCACTGTGGTCCTTTGCTGCCGTACAACCATAAAGTTTATCCAATTATTCCTTATGCCTTAGAGTGAAAAAAATAGGAGAGTGTGTGGAAGAGAGATCTGGTGCTGACCTACCAGAAGCATTCTAAAATAACTACACCTCCAACTAGTCAATCTGGGAAGCAAATGACAGCGCAACTCATGTGGTATCGACTAGCTGCCAGTCCGCACAGTGTCTCCAGTCAAGCGCAGGTGTAGTAACAGGCACCGCATCATGAAAGGCGTACTGCAAAAGCAAATCCGAACTACTCGTGGTCTCCTCCACACCAATTTAACAAGGCGTACACTGCCTGTCTCGCATTTTTTTTGCAAAAAGGCACTGAAAACAACACACGTCTCAGAAAACGATGCCTTGATAGTCACGAGAAACCGAAATACCTAGAGCACACACTCAAACACACGTTTCATGATTACTTCCTTAAGAATTTGTTGGTGCCATCCGAGACCAGTGTCCATTGTGGGACGTCAGTGTTGAAGAACTTTAAGGAGCCTGTTGGGAATATCAATATCCCCAAAAAAACGCTGTATTTTTATGTATGCCAGCGAACTTCCGGCATCTTCAAGGTCAAACTATGAATAAATCAATGGCCTATTGATATTCCAAAAAATTTAAATCCGACCACTTACTTACACGATATCACCTTTTTACTGACTTGGGTTCGGAAGCTCGGGGCATCGCCTGTTGATCGCGTGTTTTTGGATCATTAAAGAGTCTGGATCAAGCAACATAGCTGGGGATAGAGTATTGCCACAATCCGCATTATCATATTGTTTGCTCGCTGCGTGACCGAACCGTAGCAGAGCCTAGAATTATCTGTCCGTAGAGGCCCTGCTACCCAACCATTTCTCAACACAGCCCCCTCAATAACTTGGTGCAAACGATCCTTGAGAGCACAAATGTAAAAAATTAGCAAACATGACTTTGAAATGTATGCACTGATATTTTGTACGCTCATCCTGGTGTGACATATTTCACTGATCCAAATGACGCAATTTCCCATGGATGGTGGACCGAGAAAATGAAGTGGCTAATTTTGGTCAGCGATGAATCTAGGCGCGTTAGACAATAGTCAATGCGCAGTGCTCTGTGAGGAAAATATTAAGATTATCTGACCTCTTCATTTGGGAAGGCGAGATCTGAGCGAGACGAGAATGAGTTCGGACCCTGGGACAGCGCCATTGAGGTGACTTT
>NW_008754327.1:0-1620 GCF_000715545.1 Opisthorchis viverrini | reverse complement strand
TCAACATTAGAGTAGCATTCCAGAAGGGAGAGAACTTACGCTCGCTGTTCGTGCAGTTGAAGAGTCGCCTTTCGGAACTGTGTATACAAAAAAGTATAACGACTGTACGAGGGTTTATATAGGTTAGAGAGTCAGGGATTTCCACACCTGAGTCGGTGAGCATAAGCGATGTATTACGAGACCACCGAGAAACGTAGATGAATATCAGGCGATAGTAAAAAATTTGCCAATGACATTCTGAGACATGGATCAAGATTTACATGACAGCGACTGGCGGCCGAGGCGGTTGTAATCGCCAAACATCCCAGCGCGAACAGAATAGAGGACGTAGAAATGGCAAGTGTATGGAGAGCGGTTTCAGATCAGCCGAGATGACAAGAGGCAGTGTGCAGTTATCAGGAAAGTAGTCCGAGGTTAAAAGTACAAACTCAAGGCCGAGTAAGATTCAATTAGCCACTCACATCCCCCAAACCCAAACCAATTGTCTCGGCACTCTTCGACGAACACAGACAAACGAAAGCTGTGAACGACTCTCAAGAGGAATAGTCCATAAAGTTGTCCCAAACCGGAAAAGCAAGGCCGCAAAATCCGATTCCAACATGAAGACAATCCCCCTAACCAATCTATCGTAAATGTTAGTCATCCCCACTAACCAACAAACAGGAACTTCAGACCAACACCCAGCACTGATCAAGTCGACTAGTCATGAGGAATCTCACGAACCGGTTCTCCGACCGCCTTAAACCCGATCAACCTGCCTATTTACACTACTTGACCTGACGAAGCTTTTGTGTCCAAAGACAAACGTTGCCCAACAATACATCCACCAATTTTTTAACAAACTCCTCTGAAACTATAAGTATCGTGTACTCTCTCGGGGGAGCACTGCTTATAAGTTTGTTGAGATTTTTTGGACCGCCCACGACCGTTTCGTCCTTATTTCGGCTCATCAGTTCGGCGCAGTCTCCGAGTTGCCGTCAAACTTTTGCTCTTTATGATCATCGAATGGAAAATAGTTCGCGTGGCTCAGTGAATTACAGAGTAACCTGAATCTCTCATGAACTGTGGCGACCAAGATTCACTTGACCGTTTAACAACGAACCGGTTCTCCGACCGCCTTAAACCCGATCAACCTGCCTATTTACACTACTTGACCTGACGAAGCTTTTGTGTCCAAAGACAAACGTTGCCCAACAATACATCCACCAATTTTTTAACAAACTCCTCTGAAACTATAAGTATCGTGTACTCTCTCGGGGGAGCACTGCTTATAAGTTTGTTGAGATTTTTTGGACCGCCCACGACCGTTTCGTCCTTATTTCGGCTCATCAGTTCGGCGCAGTCTCCGAGTTGCCGTCAAACTTTTGCTCTTTATGATCATCGAATGGAAAATAGTTCGCGTGGCTCAGTGAATTACAGAGTAACCTGAATCTCTCATGAACTGTGGCGACCAAGATTCACTTGAATCTCCGTTTAACATTAATTTAGTTTGCGAGTGGGATTATTTCCACATCATACTTCCGTTTTATATAAATGGTTGGCTTTCGTGTGACAGTAAACAATAAACTTTTGAGTTATCTGAGGTCCTCAGCTTACGTTGAAATTCATATCTTTTTTTGA
>NW_008754326.1:0-1621 GCF_000715545.1 Opisthorchis viverrini | reverse complement strand
GGGATATGTACTACTGATGGTTCCGAATAAGGATGAAACACCTTCACAGTTCTTCTAGACTATTCAGTGTACCTATTTTATTCACAACAGAGATCTGTCTCGAGAAAGTCGAAGAGTAATAAAGTGTCCACAAAAAGTAGAATGAGCGCATTTGAATAGCTAACGTTTTAATGGATATTATGGTCGATTTCGGAACTGATTTCGCAGAACTGGTGAATGAATAGCCTTTATTTTCCAATATGGATTCAACGCAAAGCAAAGAGGTTAATTGGGCATTTAAGCAGAGATCAAATTGAAGGTGATGGCAACATTTTGAATAATGACATCCAGCCTGCAGGGTATTCAATGGCTAATCCACCGCTGTATGCTTCACATAACTTGACCATCACTTTCTGTAACCCTAGATATATCTACCACCATATGATCTTATGAGGTAGATAGGTAAATTTGTTGCGTTTCTGTGTGTTGTGAAATGGTTAATGGGAGAAAGCTAACACCGTGAAGGCAGTCAGCTGACTCTGGCATGAAAACACCACCTCGAGAAAAGTTAGATTTATCAAGATTTTAGGAAATCAGTACAGACAATCTGCGATATGATTTGGAATGGTTGTACTGACTCTTTACAGTCTCCTACTGTAATCGCTCTCATTTGGTATGCTGAAGGTCCGTTTTCTGATAACTATAAAAATTCTGCCTATATTTTACTGGTTTCACAGCTTTTCCAAAATTAAAGGAGTAAGGTATACAATATAGGACAATACACTTTACTTCACGAAGAATGTTTTTTTACTACACCGTTCACATTTATGAGCAAAAAGTTACCAGTCTGCTTTCGCGAAACTTGTTGTATAAAGATTTTCCTGTACATATTTTTACAGAGTAGGTCATTTGGGAGAGTCAATAAACCAAGCCTGATTTAATAGGTACAAATTTACCTCGGGAACACTGCCATAATTCTACGTAGTTGCAAACCCAGGTTCATAAAACTTAGATATATTTAACACCAAAACACAAACAAAAACCCCTTTGACGCTTCCTTTAATTTTTCTCTAGTTTTTCGTTACGTTCGACTGCAAAGGCCCAGTAAGACAAACAAATTGTGCTGGAGTTGACGCCCCCGAACATGTGCTTTCGTTAATTTTACGTGTATTGGGTTTCCTCGTTTCAAAACTTTCAGATACACTCCGGTAGTACATTTTTTACATCACTGTCTTCTGTGTGTCTGTGGTTATTTTTGAGTTTATGAGAATAATAATGCGGATACAACGGTCACGCGTAACACTTCAGTGCAGGTATAGAAAAGCATCATTCGCACGAAGGATGGAGTTCGTTCCGTTAATTGTGATTTGTATTGGAGTTTGAGTACACTTTCGGAAACGTCGAATGGGAGAAAAGTCATGCAGGTCGGTAACCAAACTACTACTTCCGAAGTGTTGCGCCATGCTGAGAAAATGAAACATTGCAGGTGCGAGAAAATAGCATTATAAATTTGAACGACTGCTGGGAGTTGGAATGATCGACCATTCTTGGTTGAAGTTAATAACACAGCCTAATGTGTTTTTTGTCACATACTGACAAAGATATACATTAACATTCCCCTAACAACGAGAAGGATAATTCG
>NW_008754325.1:0-1623 GCF_000715545.1 Opisthorchis viverrini | reverse complement strand
GTAATGTAGTTTCACCCCGCCGTTAAGTGACGAGGCCACGTCATACAGACCAGAGCTGTCTGCTCCTAAAAATTACTGCTAACCAGAATTAGATATTCGGACTTCAGATGAATAGGCTATATCGACCGATAACAAAAGTCGAGTCGATCTAAATAAACGAACATCACGCCGGCCGGCCACGGACCATACGAATGCAAGCCCTGGTTTGCTATCATATGAGCCAATCAGGATCGGACATTTTCAGCTCGCAGCCTCACGTCCCATCACGACTGCTCTAAACCGACACTCTGTAAGTTTCCACGCTAACCTTAGAAATAGAGTTATAGCCTTTCGCATAAGTTAATAGGCTGTACAAGACTTGCGTGTCTTCCGGTGTACCATATTGGAGGGACATGAAGATAAGGATCGACTTGGGAGATGCAGTATCGCCAATGAGAAGTAAAGACTGTCCAAAGCCCAAGCCAACTACATCAAGTTCTGCAGCGCAACTACAGGTATTGTTTCAACAGCAACGTGGACATTTTTAAGTGGCTCAACCTAAGTTTAGTGACTTTTCAGCGCACGTCATATCAGGGATCATGATGAAGAATGGAGGCACTCTATTCTACTGCAGACGTTGAATACTGAAATTTAATTTCTATGCTGAATCCGGAAAATCTTTCAAAGATTAGCTCAGGAACCGCCTGTGTTTAGTCTACGCCCAGAATCCAAATGTTGTTGCGGTAACTGGGGTCAACCGGGCATGGCAACTCTCTCCAGACGCCGTGAAGACCGTAGATCCACAGTTACCATGAAGGCCCAAAATATTCGGTGAGCAATGCTCCTAACTGAATACTCCCTGCAACTGTTTCAATGTTGCCTAGAGTTATAATCCCAATTTTACGATAGAAGACCATAATAACTGCTCTGGGTTAGAAATAGGACTGTTCAAACAAAAGTGCTTTTATTAGTCGCATGTGCTGCCTGTCACAGGTTAGCACTATGTCTGTTCATTGATTCACGTACTAATTTTACCATCCGTGTGTGTTTTCCTCAGTTCTTCCTTCATTCTTCCTTTTACTACACTGCGTGACTTGTTGTGAACTGTGCATTGGTCCGCCACACGTGTCCTGCGATATACCAGTAACATTCGGGTGTAACTCGCCGCGAAGCCCAGGAGCGAATTTTTCCTCCGTTCTGACAGCATTTTGATCGCGATGCAACATCTCTATTTCTAGTTATCGCTCCAGCATCAATATACACTCCCATTTCCGACGAAGCTCTGGTCGATGAGGTTTCCGATGCGAGATCTATACGATTTCTCATGTGTGAACAACTCCAAGTTCCGGTAGTTCATGGGCCGCATTGGACCATACCAAAACATCCTCCCTTAACGGCGAGTCTAAAAGGCGTTCAAACATTCTGAAAGTACTGGTCGCCACCCACTAGAAACACACGAATTCCTCCAGGTCGAAACTATGGGGTTTTCGTAGCTGTGAGTTTTGTGAGGGGAGTCTTATCCGTTCGCAACTTTAGGTGATATGTCGTTCGTTTTTTAATTTCTTTAACTGAGCAAAGCTTCAAGTTCGCGGACCATTACCGATTCTTATTTTGTTTCCGGTTCACAAGGGCTACATGACGAAA
>NW_008754324.1:0-1624 GCF_000715545.1 Opisthorchis viverrini | reverse complement strand
AACCTTATGAGTAGTGCATTACAAAATCTCAGGAATTATTACCACATAGCTGTTTAGAGGTACTCCAGTTTGTGTCAGTCATTTTACCTAAGGTTTAGGGAGAGAATGAATTCAAAAATCTTTCTGAAAATAACAAATGCTGCTCAATGGATAGAGCTTATTTGAAATGTGGTTCAAAAGGAAAGCTTCATTTCAACAAGACAAGGCAAATTTGGCTTCGTAGATGGTGATAGAAGCGTTACTTCTTTTGCAAATCGAATCAGCAGATAACTTCTGCATCCAATCAAACTGGACTTCATCCTCTTTGCTCCACTCCACCCAAGACAGGAGGATGATTGCGTGAACAAATTGCATTGAATTTTTAATAAATTGTGAACACTGACTTTTTCCTAGGCTGGATTTTTTCAAAAATTTCATGCAATGTATCAATATGGATGGTGGGAAAATCCCACTCTGCAACCCCGACCACTGCAGAAGAGAAAACTATAGTTGAATGGATCGGCCCGGTCGAAGAACAAGTGAGTTATAAACGACACTTTATCTGGTGTTTGGGGATATGCTTGACAAGTAGAGCATATATGGGTGTGACATTAGAACTGAGGAGAAACTGTTCGGATAGACATAGGTTAATTGTTCGGTTGGGGAATAAGAAGATGTCGCAGGATTCATTCGTTCAGGGAATCGATAAGGCAAATCCTGTGGAGCATTGTCTGCATTCCCAAAGACATATTCATACGGATTGGTTAGTTTCACCAAAGCTGTCGATGGTTCGTTGTTTGTAGTTGGCCACTTGCTGAAAGACTGAACTGAACTCGGTGACGAAACTTCGATCTGGTCCAATGCTGAGGAAAGAGGATACTTTGAGCTGATTGTTCCACTGGAGTTTGATGCTTCGAGTTGTGATACATCTTTGCGTTCCCTGGCTCGTCGGTTTTGAAACCATATTTTAATCTGAAAACGAGAAAAACTCGTCCGTTGATTGTGTTGCCTATGAGGAGAAGCTAACACATATTTCAGTTTAAGTTGGAAACGCCACCTAGTAACCCTCTCACTGTGCAACAGCCTACGTGGACGTAATGTAAACTTTACATTCAGAGGAGGGGCTGGTGAAAAGTAAGATTCTGCTGCTGTTCAGGGTCTAACACAACATGGTAAACTAGCTGTTGTAGTAATCAAGAAAGGCATCAGAATACTGATAAAACTAGATCGATTTGGTTAGCCCCAACGAGGAATTGGGTATCTTGAATCGTCTGGCCACACCTTGTCTCAGTTAGTCATTTATCCTACTTAACTTAGTAATGTCTCACCACTAGGAGAAAGGATGTATTTGTGTCAGGTGCCTTTTTTTAAAGTGACTACAAGCTTTGTTGTGGTTGACCTCCAGAGGATTGATTTGTTGCAAGGAGGTGCCGCAAGTCAACCTATTGGACGAAGAGAATGAAGTTCACCCTGAACAGTCGGTAGCACACACACAACACAAACGCCGATTTGATGGATGCAGATATAAGAAAAAACGGTTGCCGGTATCGGCTGCTGTTGTGGTGCGTACAGAGGAAAAATAAACATTTGGCAAAAAGACATTAGTTCTATTAACTATTAGTGTAATGCGTTAAAAACACTCAAG
>NW_008754323.1:0-1625 GCF_000715545.1 Opisthorchis viverrini | reverse complement strand
ATCAAGATGCTCATTCTAGATATGAATTACCCAGCGTACTTATTAAGAGCTCCTGTAACTTAGATTATCGATAATGAACAAACGTCGATACACGATCAACCAGTTTCTGATACAGTATCTACACGTATCACTAGTATCTATTATCCCCTACATGGACCATGATACAGCTACACCGTCCTCACTAGTCAATAAATATCAACGACCGCGTAGTAATATAGGAAATTCATATTTACCTCAAGTCGAACATAATCTTTTCCAGTTTACTGAAAGTCTTGATGACCTGGCTACGTTGAAACGCGAATGACCAACAGCGACTAATCGACTGAGTTGAAATTTGGAGAATAACCGGTGGGTTAATCTTGCTTCATCGAATGATAGGTGAGCGATCAAATAGCCAACGTTCCAAAGACGTTTGTTACATAATCCATACATTCATTGTGTAGTAACCTCAAGCTTCAACAAAAAAGCTATGTCTGCCTTGAAGACCAATCAGCTTTGTAGATTAAGCTTTTGGTCAGATGAAGTCCACTAGGCTAAACCACCTCGAAATTTTTTAAAGGTTGATTTCAACCAGGCTGAGATAAAGATTTAACCGTCAGAGCTGGGTTACAATTTGTTGTAGACGTGTGATGACAAAAGCAACGGTTGGGCTGAATTCATTTTCTTGACTGCTCTAATTGCTTAGAGTTTTAGTTACTTAAGCAAAACGAGTAATATGTGATCAACAGAAAATTTCTCAGTGGCTTCAGTTCTAAATTTCCGTGGTCGGCAAAAAGATGGGATTTTCCGTTCTATCCCATCACGTCTTTGTTCATCACGCAAACCTCCTCGCCTATTTTCTGGGTTCTGTGGTGCAAATTTTCTCCAGCTTCTTAGAAAAGTATGACGGGGGTGAGGAAGAGGTTTGCTGCGTCACTTCAGCACCAAAAGTACCATAACTGGGGTCAAATTTCAGATAGCATCAAGCACACGCTTAAACAGCAAACTAAACAGAAGCTTGACTTAATTACGAAAGAAAAAATAAACAACTCTAAACGCTTCTGTAACTAACTCAGTTTCACTGAGTACTGTTGCTGTAACATTTCGAAAATCCATCGTCCTTCAGAGTATGGTGAACTAAGTAGCCTGGTGGAAATTTCACTGGGGACAACTACCCAGGGTCAAATCGCAGGTCGGCTAGCTTCGTTCGACTGATGAAACAAACTACAACGGTTTTATTTCGCTTCCCGGACTCATTCTTTTAAAGCATACAATAAAATGACTAGAGATGCCTTTGTCGGGGCACGAAAACCTAGGCTTGTCCGGGGAGCATGCCATCAACGCACTCAATCTTCCCGGTGTGTTAAAGTCAATCTGGATAAATAATGTTAATTTCATATTGAAAACCTCATGTTATCGTTTGTATTACTCCATAACACTTCAGAAATGTTTTAAGCGGTGGCGCAGTCAAAGTGAAGTTATGCCGCTTTATTGCACCTTACAGAAGTCCTATTCGTTTGTCACTGTACACGGACTTTATTTCACCTTGATTACTCTCAGGTCTGTAATAGCTGCTGAGTTCTTTGAGTACATATCTAGCCACTGCTATCCTTGTTAAACTTCCGTGGCGTCTGGTGGTTACTGTG
>NW_008754322.1:0-1625 GCF_000715545.1 Opisthorchis viverrini | reverse complement strand
TTTTTAACATTCAGCGAATGACAGTTACTGCCTGCAGTCCCGTAAACTGTCGAGCACTACTGCATAGCCGATGTTATTTTCGGACTGTCTTCCATCCGGAACGTTCTACTTTTGATTAGTGAACCAAGGTTAAGAAACCCCTGGTCACATCAGAGCGGGCCTTCTGTGGGACGACTACTGTGTTATATTTGGTTTTTCGTTGTTCGTAACGGTTTTGTTGTGTCGTTTTCCTGCCACTGTCTTCATTCGATGAGCACATCTTTTTGAGGTCTCCCGACAACGTGCTCTCCACACGTCCCATCTGCACCCAACCCCCTTCAACTAGATATATCATCTTTCAATTGCACAGTTCTTCCACAGAGCGTTGTTTGAACTGAATACTGACGCGGCTGCTGGAACGGTTTCACTCAGACGGTACAACCAAATACAACATCCCCACCCATGTCTAGTTGAGCCAACAATATGTTATAACACCAGTCAAGTACTTGATGCTTCGTGAAAAACCCCGTTCAGCGTGCACCTCTTCTAGACTAGATCTCTCATGGCTCTGATCTACAAAGCAATCATTCTCAGTTATGCTCTGGTGCTTAACGTGCAAAAAATTGACCGTCGGTTGAATAGCGTTTCTTTTGTAGAACTCTGATCAAAGTTACGTCGTAGAAAGTTGTGTCGACATGTATGGCGGTATCAAAGTTCATCAACGAAACAAGATATTGACTATTCACAAAACTGTTCGTTTTTTACAGTTGATTCCTGGACACTGTTTGTATGTATCGAGAGAACCTACAGTTCATTTTTAGCCTGTTAACTTTGCACTGTAACATAAACAGGATTCCTCAAGCTGTCTTAGCTAGTGGTGCTTTCATCTGTGCGCTATTTCCACCAATACTGAGGTTTAAGTAATGCACCCAACATTCAGATCAATAAATGAATATGTGCGTGTTAGTATATGTTCTTAAAGCACTTGTGCGTGTACCTGATAAAGGTTTCACACTTCACTCGCGATAGGCAGTGGTAGGACGACAGTGTCTCTACGGCTATCCACTGGTGTTCTATCTAATTGACGAACGAGTGCTCCACTCTATTTGGGTCCTTTGGACCAAGTTGCGGTACTAGGATGTGATCGATTCAGCAGGGCGATTTTACTACATTACATCTCAATTATCATCGATTGCCTGATCGTGCAAGAAGTCAGCAAATCTAGTTAGAGAGTACAATCTTTTTGGCTGACTAATTTAGGATTCATTAGGCGTGGTTGAGAGTAACCGCAACGAATTCAGTGTGAATGTAGTCAGACTGTTTGGGTGGTATGTCTCATGATCTTTAGAGTAATATTTGGAGGGGAAGGTGTTTCAAAGCGGGAGTTCACCGAGTAACGCTGCGATCTTCTTAGGCGACCTCCACCAAAGCCACATGGATAAGAAAATGTTACAGTTAGTGTCAACACTGAAATAGTTGACATCCACGTTCTGCTTTGTCCGTACATTTCATGCGTGAACATGCGGGCTGTGTTGAGGCAAAAGGATGATCCTGTTTTGATACCGCTGATCAGTCCACTCTACGCGATAGAGGGCTTACACATACGGTTTGATTGGCTGTTGATCAGGTGACGGTTGATCTGTTCG
>NW_008754321.1:0-1625 GCF_000715545.1 Opisthorchis viverrini | reverse complement strand
GCCAGCACAGATCGGGCAGGTTTGGTCACTCAGTTGGTACCAACCATTTTGTTCGGAATTCCAATAATGGTGTGTTTCAGACTGATCTACAATAAAATCATCATAAACTAATAAAATGGGATTTGTAGCAACACAAACTGTTAATATTAGTGTTTTTAACCAACGTGTGACCATCACCGTGTCGATAATAAAATCGCAACTCACATGTTCTATTCAAAGATTTCTGGTTACTCACTCGCACGCAGATAAGAGTGTTAAAATCATGCAAGCACCGATTCGTTCAAAGACGGGTAGTTGAAATTTACTTCTAAGCTATCAACAGCAATGATGTCAATCTGGGATTATGGAGAGTCGATCGCTTCCATTATTGCTAATGTTTTGTTCTGGTTAGTCATATCAGTCTGATTGCCACACCCAGCAAGCCAGACAATGTTCCGCATCTCAGCATGTGTTTGCTCGTTCTAACTCGCACCGTGTGCACCATACAGCGTGATTCCACCAACATTTATCTAAGCGAATGAACCAAATAATCATTCAAAACCATTCAAGAGTAATACAACAAAATTTGAGTGACCGTGTAGACTTGTTACACGGTCTGAAAGTGGGGCACCCGAAGAGCATAGACTTCTTGTTTTTTTTCATATATAACTCTCGTGATTTTCTACCTGAGCTTTCTTCCTGCTGTCCCTATAGAAAGCATAATAAAGACACGAAGTGCGACAAAATCGTTCTAATGTCAAAAAACTGGATTGGTTCAAACACCTTTGACTTACACGGCTTATTCAGAACTTCTATCTATTTGAAAAAAGAACTGAAATCACCAACAACGGACCTCATTTCAGGGGACAAGTATCTTTACATTGCTCTTATTGTACATCTGTATATGAAACTACATACGCGTTGAAATAGTTATGCGGTGACCTTTACATTACCGACTGCGTACAAAAAGATTTGTAAAAGTAAAGCCATGTAACCCTTGTAGCTCGAAAACCACCTGTTTAGCTTGTCGCTCATGATGCAGGGAAAGTGAAAAATTCGGGCTTGCACTGTCACGTTTTGAAGCCCAGCCGGCATAATCTGCCGGAGTCATTTTTACCGTTCTCTGTGTAAACCACGCGATAACCGTCTAAGGAAGCGTCTTTCTGCTTAAGCACATAGCTAAAACATTCAGGATCCGCTCGTCAAATTTAGAATAGATCTGGTTTACAATAAACTGGAAAATGTCAAGTCGTTTGTTGAAAGGGATTTCGAATTAGCGATAAGAAATCCAAGGCCCATCCATTGTCATAAGTAAATACACTTGGGAGTTGATCCATATGCCGCCATTCGGTACGCACGTTTGTACAGTAATTCCCAAATTTTTTGCTGTGCACTAAGCGTCTCTTTCATCAGTAGGCATACCTGAACTTTTGCGATTCGAGTTGTTGTTATTTTGGTTGGAGTATTGCGCGTGACATCATGGATGAAATTTGGTTTGCCAAATTCATCGGATTTTTTCAAGCTTACACTGCGGGAACGCAAGTATCAGGAACATCGACATGTGGTTTCACTTTATTAGGACAGTGTTGCATATTGGTGGGTTGCTGTACAAAATTGATGACGCACTTCACCAAGCATGCACTTTT
>NW_008754320.1:0-1625 GCF_000715545.1 Opisthorchis viverrini | reverse complement strand
AATGTTTGATGAAACAAAAATGACGGCGAATTTTTAACATTTCTTTCGCATACTTGTTCTCCAATATTTCCCGATTTCGAATGGGTTTCCACCTATTCTGTGGGCGTATTTTACTAGTCTTCAACCCATTCTATTTCCACTAACGCAGCTGAGTGCCAGGTCGACATCACCGGCAGGACGGCACTCATCAAATCACCCCCTGAAGAATCAAGTTGGAACAACGCAAATAAATGCCTTTGGAGACTTCAAGTGCCGACTGATGCTGACGCGCATTTGGAGTTTAAAGAGTTCAGTGTAAGTCTATCCTCTGCTTTACCCACAGATGTGTTTGTCTGAAGCGAACTGATCTGGAATTTAGCCATAAAAATGACCGATCACTCAATGTTGAAAATGATATTGGGTGAAGGAACTCGCGGTAGCCTGAAAAGTGGTGTAATTTTGTCTGGGGAACATCGTTGTACTCATTGGAAATCGCCGTTCGCTTGGTGCTACGACCAAGCTGTAGAATATACACACGTCAATTCTCCAATGCTTAAATAAATGTGAATCTGTAGGGCTGGTTTATTATGCTGCCTGCTGCAACAACACATTTTGATTGTTGTGCTAATGAATGTAAGTCCCTCTGATATTTATTCTTCCGAAAATCATCAGAACAAGAGCTCACAGTATCTCGTTTCAATGCGTGATGCATCTACCAATACTATATCAGTCAATTTGCAGAGCAAGCCCAACTACTGTGACAGTAGCTGGAACTTCGTTTCACCACAGTGAGCAGTTGCCGACTGGTCTCGCCTAGGGAATATCGGGTCATCAGTGTCAATCGATAGTGGCTGCTGATTGTTGTTAACCTCTGCCAATGAGCAGTCATGGTGTAACGATGACGCATGCAAATAGTCTAAGGTTTTATACCCACTCTCCACCTCCCGCTTCCCGCATCTAACGGAAGGTGAAGTTTATTACGGAAATGGTGGAAGTGCTTTGCAGTGATCGTTTACTATTGTGCAGTAGTCAACGCATATCTAAGAAAGTTCAAAAGATAGTGCGAGAATTTTAGTCTTTTAAACTATGTGCATATGATCTGTGTACTTTCGTTTGGTTGGTGATTGATAATAGATGACTTTCTTCCTTTCAATGGTGGGTCCGAGTGTCCTGCAGGCTTCTTGTGGGTTGCGCATTGATGGTGCAATCACGTGAGCTTCGTAAAAGAAATTTTAGTTTAAGTGCCTAGCTAGGCCGAGCTAGTTTCTTGCTTTGTCGGCGTGCACCACCATAGTGCTGCTTCTCGTTACTTTACACAATCACTCCACACCCGTCCGAGAACGTGCTTATGTCTATCACAGTTGCTCGGCGCTTCAACACAGTGAGTATAGTCCAGGCGACGGAGTCATTTCGCGAGTTCCCTTAAGACACGATAATCAGGGGCATACGTGGCATCATACGTGATCCAACAGGACTGCAGAAAATGCACCAAACTCTCCGTTTGGCCAGAGTTTTCATGACAGGAGATCACCTGACCACAATGAAAATGCCCGGCGATTCTAAGCAGACTACGCCGGAGCAAGGCACCACGGATAGATATCTGAAGAAATACACGTTCTGGTGAAAGGAAGAAGGCCTTTGCTGCG
>NW_008754319.1:0-1627 GCF_000715545.1 Opisthorchis viverrini | reverse complement strand
ACTGAAAATGCACCGAAGCTGTTCAAGCTAATCCGTGAAATGGGACCTAAAAGTTCCTCGTCAGTTCAGCTAGTCAAAGATCATACGGGAAACCTGATACATCGTGAAGAGCAGCTTCTAGATGGCTGAGCAGAATACTTTCAACGGCTGGCCAATTGAATCCCTAACTTTGTGTTTACTCTTTCATTCAATCGCCTACTTTGAAGCGTGGTCTGTGAGTTTAGAGCCTCCAATCAGTTTTCAAAGTATTAAGAAGACTTCCTGGCCTGAGGCACTACCGGGCTACTGAACAAGATGGGATGACTCCAGTGCTATCCAACGATGGAGGAAAACCGTTTTGTTCCACCTTCACTAGGTTGTTCGTATTTATTTGGGAACAAGAACCTGTTCCAGGAAACTGAGGTCAATCGTTTGTTGCGCCCTTGTTGAAACAAGGTGTCCAAACTGACCGCTCAAGTCACGGGGATATAAGTCTTCTGTCAATACTCAACTGCCTGCCTTCCTTATGTTGATACACCTATCTTCTGTACGTGAGATGCGAGTCTTGAGGCATCAAGCAATATAGTGCAGAATGTGTGCCGATCCTATCTTTGCATTACAAAGTTCTTGGGCAGCACCAAGTATGCCGCCAATCAACAACCACGGTTTTCGATAGTTTCAATAGATCCTTCGACTCTGCGGACAGATCGACTCTTCTAAATATTCTCGGCCAGATAAAGATGTCCCCGAAATTTCGCAAACACTCCCGCCCTTTCTTCCATACCTCCCGTTATAGTACACAATGAACTGTCCAAAAAACTTCCTCACAACTGGTTGAGTTCTTCAGAATTATCTTCTCTTTCATTTCTCTTTGACTTTGTCATTGGCGCTGTTATGCAACACATTCTCAAATGAATCATGAATCAAGGTAACGAAATCAATTCTGAAGGAAGAATAATGGACTGGAATTATGCGGACAACATCACTTGATTGTTAATCAATTATTTATATGTCTAGCCTATTCTAAACGGGATATCGGATTCAGTATGCTCTTTGCAACTTGAGAGTAAAGAGTCTGACTTCAGAATCTCCTATTCTGTTGTACCTCTGTGGAACTTCAGAGTGGAAATCTCGAAAGGGTTTGTGTTTTGAGGCATGAATTACTATACACAACCGTCGCCTTCCCAAAGAAGAGTCGTCAAGTATTCCAAGCCATTGTTTGTGAAAGGTTGCCGGGGAGCAGGCTACGACAAGGCAACGACAAATGGAAGTGGGTACAGTCAAACCGGATTCTGTGGGATTTTCTGCCATACTGGCTGAGCCCTGCGGAATCCTACCTGCAGAACATATCACGCAACTTAGCACAGTGGTGCACGTGCTATCATTTCCTAAGCGGACGGCCTGGACAAATCTTGCCGTTGTGCGCTATACTTATGACGGGTGAGGTTGTAATGGACACTGGGTCAACCCCGTTAATTGCGCTTCACTTTGACATGATGTTCAAATGTGTTCATTTTTACTTTGTTCGAAGTGTAGGCCCCTCAACTTTGATCGTTCCCGCGTGCACACTAAGTCCACACCCTTTCCTTTTCACTCTTTACTACGGCTTCTTCCCTCATGGTTTTATTATCATTTATTTTTGAAGAGC
>NW_008754318.1:0-1628 GCF_000715545.1 Opisthorchis viverrini | reverse complement strand
TGAAACCTCATAACAAGTATACGAGCACAATGTGTTCTACCACGACGATTACGCTTATTGGCAATTATCGAGGTCCCATAACAACGGAGTCGGCACTCGTTTAATCAAGCCGAAAATAGAGAACAAAAATGTGACATAACTGCACATCTCGCGTCTACAAGGATAATTCGGGCTTTAGAAAGTTCAGTAAATTAGTTAGACTGCAGAATTACCAAAGATGTGTGATTCACCAAATTCGCCATATTTTATTACACTAAGCGCCCTTTCTCTAATTTGTGGCGACTGATGACCTTGGGGGTATGCTCAGTTCAACAACTCAGCCATACGGGGAGCTTGCAGAAAATCCGCTACACGCAGACGTTCTTGACTATGAAGCGGTAATTTTTATTACTTCATCCTTTTCGAAAATCCATTCTCTTCTGCGGATACCGAATGGCCGAGTTATTAATGATTTGGACAAAAATTATCCGTGATCCTTCATCGGATTTATTCTACGTGTGCGGATCATCGCAACTAACCTAAAATCATGCTGCCCATGAAATTTTATGCCTTTGGTCCGATCAATGCAGCCGTGATGCCAATCAAGAGGCTATCCAGAAACCGGAGTATGCAAGCGCAGTGAGAGCACGCACTATCATACTCATCCGCAGCTATTCTATCTGTAATCTGGACTGTCTAATCTCGTCCTCACAGAAACCTAGCGATGTATACGAAAAAACTGCTTACCTGGCCTCAACCGCACCTCAGAAGGGCTTCCATTGATCCGCCCAAGGCTTACCTTGGAATTAATCATCTCGGAGCATTTCTAGCTTGTCCTTTCCACAAAGTTAATAATTTTCTATGCAGTCGGTATTCCATCCTGCGTAAGCAATAACTCATCCTACCAAGGGACTTCTACACCACACCCCGCTCCAACAACAACACCAATATCTTTACGGCACATCATGATTCTGAGATCTGAGCTTATACTTATACCTATTGCGAATATCTCCACTTAATGATCCTTTTTGGCTCTAGACTCAACTGTCCAAGGCCACTTAGCCCCAACACGGTTTTTAGTTTTAGTTGGTTTTCCAGATTCGTTGTTCTGGCTCCTTATCTGCGATTTACAGTCTCTTATTCCACGGCAGGCAGAATGCTCCGTTTTGTCCAGCCCGTCGCGTTTTTGCTGCCCTCTTTGCATTGTAATGGGCTCATCCTGCCTTAATATGATGTTCTCTAAGAGACCAAGGAAAACCCCAATAAATGTGTTCTTCTACCTTCGACGCTCACCATATTTAGATTGTGCTGTGTTGTGCATGACCTTATCTGCGTCGGATAATGCCCGTTGTTTGCATGACCACCCCTGATATCAGTCGTTCCTTTACTCTTACTGAACTATCATGATCATACCAGACGGCATGCCGTCCACCAGCTGAGAATAAACAATGATATCATTATGCGGAACACAAGCAAATGTGGGCAGATTAAACGTGCGAAAAAATCATCCAACGTAACTTACGTGTGGTATGTGCGATTTGAAAACTCATGTGTGTATCAAGTGCCCAAAGCAAGTTAGCTCACCTACCCTCAGATGACCTTCACCGATATCTCATCACTTTATGCAGTCTGCTTAAGGGTATCTCTGT
>NW_008754317.1:0-1628 GCF_000715545.1 Opisthorchis viverrini | reverse complement strand
GAGAGATTCAGCTGGTTTCGAGGTGAATCACTCGAAAGAAACAAATTAGTTTGCAAATGAGTGTATATTCACTAACTTGGTTAACCTTGTTTGTTTGAATGAATTGGATGCCCACAGACCAAAACGGGACTGCGCCAACCTGATGAGCCCCGAGAAGTGCGAAACACGTCGTGGGCTGTCGATGCATTATTTCAACCCTAATGAGTAGTACATTACAACAAAAATATATACATGTACCGCCATATTTCAAATATCGTAGAGACTGAAACATGAGGCGGCATTTTGCTTACAGCATATTCGCTTGTATGAGAACATAATCATACACGAGAAATTAAGCAGGGTTCCGGGTGAGTCACTCTAAAGAACCAAATTATTTTGCAGATGAGTGTTTATTCGCTAATTTGGTTCAATTCGGTTTGAAGTTGAAAATGAGTTTGGCGGAAACCCGGGGATTGGCCCTACCTGATGAGCCCCGAGACCGCGGAAATTGTCTAGGGCTGCCGATGTACTTTCACCGAACTTAAGAATAATGAATAACAACGCAAACATATACATGAATCGCGATATTTCAAATATCGTATCGACTGAAACATGAGGCTGCCTGGTGAATGCAGCACATTCAGACGCCTGAGAACATCATCAATACACGAGAGATTCACCTGGGTTCCAGGTGAGTCTATCGAAAGAAACAAATTAGATTGCAGATGAATGTATATTCGCTAATTCGGTGCAATTCTGTTTGAACTACAACAAAAGGATGACGGAAACCCGGGGACTGCGCCTACCTGATGAGCCCCGAGAAGGGAGAAGGGCGAAACCGGTCGTGGGCTGTCGATGGATTTCCAGCAACCTTATGAGTAGTAAATTACAATACAATTATATACATGTATCGCGATTCCAGAGATTATACTTGAAACAAGCTGAATCTCTCGTGATTTACTGCTGCTCCCAGTCAAATGAATGTGCTGCATTCACTAGGACGCTTAATCTTTCAGTCGCTACAATATTTGAAATATCGCGACACATGTATATCTTTTTATTAAAATGTGCTACACATAATGTTGGTGAAAATCCATCGACAGAACACGACTGGTTTCGCCCTTCTCGGGGCTCAAGAATTAGGGGCAGTCCCCGGGTTTCCGTCAACATCATGTCCTATTTCAAACAGAACTGCACCATATTAGCGAATGAACACTCATCTGCAAACTAATTTGGTTCTTTCGAGAGACTCACCTGGAACCCAGTTGAATCTTTGTTTTGATCACGTGATGATCTCAGGCAACTGAATGTGCTGCATTCTCCAGGCCTCCTCATTTTTCTGTCCCCAAGAGATTTCAGATATCGCATTATATGTAAAAATTTGTATTGTAATGTACTACTCATGCGGTTGGTGAATGTCCATCGACAGCCCACCACCGGTTTTGCGCTTCTCGGGGCTCATCATATAGGCGCAGTCCAAGAGTTATATCAACCTTATTTTCAACTTCAAAACGAATTGCAGCAAATTAGCGAATATACACTCATCTGCAAACTTATTTTGTTCTTTCGAGAGACTGACCTGGAAACCAGCTGAATCTCTCGTGATTTGATGATGATTGAATGCAACTGAATATGCCGCATTCACCAGG
>NW_008754316.1:0-1630 GCF_000715545.1 Opisthorchis viverrini | reverse complement strand
TCAGTGTCCACAATTAAGCAAGTAGGACAACAGGTAGTTCTTCCTCTCGTACAGTGTCTGTGTTAATGGTGATTTCTTCAACTTAGATCTGTCTGAACCTCACAACCTGGCGTTCACGTCAAAGCGACTATCAAAGATGCAAAAGGTATATTAACGCCAAAACTGGGGTCAAGAACACTTGCACGACTCGTCACATATTTAGTGTAAGCGACGTCTACCGGGAAATTCTGACGCCTTCCGGATACAGCACTGGTGATCGGTGTTCGACCGATAGTAGGCCATCATTGGCTGTTGGGTCCAGACGTCTGATTAATCAGATCTTAGCTTGACGCCGGACCGGCCAGCAGCAGCGAATTTCATGGGGGATTGGATTCTCGGTCGTGGTAGCGCCTGACTGTGAACGATAAGGCAGGATGCGTGCGGAATTCCACCTAACAGAGTCGCTTCCATTACTTCTTTCAGGGCTGTGTAAGGCACAAATATACACCAGGGCAACTAAGAGGCCAACAGTTCTGGATATTAGACGAATTAATCAGAATAGGCCTCTAGAGTCTCGTGCACGTGCTCCATCATCAGATGTGAATTCATACTGGGACTGCAACCTATTTCCATAGAGCTGGGAATTTTGTCTTTGGTGCGGCACCCCCAGACGGGTTGAAGAACTGGATATCAGTCTGAATGGTGGCACTGCTTAGATATCCTCATTTATCTCAAGATAAGTTTCGAAAACCTAACGAACAGTCTATTTGGCTACCATCAGTGTCCACAATTAAGCAAGTAGGACAACAGGTAGTTCTTCCTCTCGTACAGTGTCTGTGTTAATGGTGATTTCTTCAACTTAGATCTGTCTGAACCTCACAACCTGGCGTTCACGTCAAAGCGACTATCAAAGATGCAAAAGGTATATTAACGCTCAAAACTGGGTCAAGAACACTTGCACGACTCGTCACATATTTAGTGTAAGCGACGTCTACCGGGAAATTCTGACGCCTTCCGGATACAGCACTGGTGATCGGTGTTCGACCGATAGTAGGCCATCATTGGCTGTTGGGTCCAGACGTCTGATTAATTAGATCTTGGCTTGACGCCGGACCGGCCAGCAGCAGCGAATTTCATGGGGGATTGGATTCTCGGTCGTGGTAGCGCCTGACTGTGAACGATAAGGCGGGGTGCGTGCGGAATTCCACCTAACAGAGTCGCTTCCATTACTTTTTCAGGGCTGTGTAAGGCATAAATATACACCAGGGCAACTAAGAGACCAACAGTTCTGGATATTAGACGAATTAATCAGAATAGGCCTCTGGAATCTCGTGCACGTGCTCCATCATCAGATGTGAATTCATACTGGGACTGCAACCTATTTCCATAGAACTGGGAATTTTGTCTGTGGCGCGGCACCCCCAGACGGGTTGAAGAACTGGATATCAGTCTGAATGGTGGCACTGCTTAGGTCCTGGCTAAAAATATCCCAGCCGATCCCAAACAGAACATGAGGCTGGGAATTATCGGGCGTCAAGTGAAAGCAAACTTGCGAACCTGAAGCCTGATGGATACAGGAAGCCAAGGAAATGGAGGAAGTCTAAAAAACCAAAGAGTATTTCACCTGTTCCCGGTGACCGGTAACGACTGT
>NW_008754315.1:0-1630 GCF_000715545.1 Opisthorchis viverrini | reverse complement strand
ATGACTACACAGCACCATCAAGTGTAACCTGGCTGTCGTAGAGAATAGAAAGTATCTCACGCAATTGCGACTATGTCCTGTGCACAAGATACTTGCTTTCCTTAAACTGGCACCACTACGCAATGAATGTGGTTGGAAGCTGTATCAGGTAATACAGTAGAACTCCTGTACGACGTCTAACGAAGGAGCTGTTCGTAGACTAGCCCTTTGGAGAGTTAAAAGCCGTAGTGGGTAGAAATGTGTATTAGTGTAAAGAATTCGTTCACCACTGAAGCACAGAATATGGACTGCGTGTGTTTATTCGAAATGCTCATGGATACGGAATCCCTCCTCTAATGCTGTTAACAGACGGTGAATTCGCAGGACCGACAGAAGTGGATTTTTACTACACAATGAACTCTTATGAGGGATTCAGCTATACCACCGAGGTATGCGATTTCATGCACTTCACGCCGTAAAATATTAAGTATCCTAGAGCAAAATATTATTTCATCAGACCCTCTAATCTCGATAGGAAGATGACTCACCACTGTTAGATTTGAATAACAATAGGTAAGGGGCTCTTCAAGGAGGGTTCGTCCTAGTTCAGAGATTGTGTGCTTATACTTTCGAATTTGTTGACCCGCCTTGTTCACCGTACACAATTATAAACCAGTCTTTCCATTGTTGCCCATTGAGAAGCGGTCTTCAATAGTAGGTTTCTTTGGGGGAGAATGATTAGGTCTTACTGAAAGACAAACTGATGGACTTATCTTTTTCAGGCCACTTAAATAGGACGGTTCAAGAAACATTATGAGTCCTTCCGCCGGGAAGTGAAGGTACACGTCAAACGAAAGAAGCAAACATACAAATGTTACTGATAACACCTCACAACTACTAACATACGCGAGTTGTATGAAATCCTGAAATCTATTTCGTCAGCAAATAGCATGAAGAAAATATGAGCAGAATTTCATGCAGTGGGTTTTCGATCACATGGGGAAAATTATATTGTTCCATCACTACAACTGTTTCTGAAAGCACCTTCTACAGTCAGTGGACTCGAATGAGTAGTCACCATATCAGTACTTTACTCCTTGGAGGCTTTGGAATAAAGCACACCCATGGACAGGACTAGATTTCAAACTCTTGCTATCCGTATGTGAGGCAGCTTGGTTACAATAGTACTCAACTGCACTGAAAGACAACCTCAGGAGAGACCATCCTACAGAAGTGGCCAGTTTTGGCTGGTCCTCTGAATCGTTCATTGAATTATAGAACCCTGGAGCAGCAAAATCTCAAGTCCGACCACGGCCCGTATTCGACATCTCATGTGAACATGTGCTTACTCGCTGCTGCTTCGCGTGATTTGAATGAAAGATTCACGCGTATTTCGTCATGTCGCATTCACTAGGGCAGCGTAGATAGGTTTTTAAAAGAAATTATTGAAAATACTGTGTATATTTTGCGTGCACGAGTGGTGTTAAACAAAATTGTGCATAAAGGATATAAGGCATAGTGGAAGAATTATCTGATAAATCCTTGATAAATCATACAGTCCATATGGTTTGAGTTGTTGCAGTTATCATACAGAGAATACATAAACCATCGTTTCGGTCGACAGTTTTTATTTGGGTAATGTTTCGCTTTT
>NW_008754314.1:795-1632 GCF_000715545.1 Opisthorchis viverrini | reverse complement strand
GATGGCGTCATGAGCCACTCAGATAAGCTTTCTAGGGATGACGCGAAATGTGTTGTGTCTGCTGGAGATAATGAACAAATTAGCATGAAACAGAAATAGCACCATTTCTGTAGATGAAGAACTTACGGATTGGCACGCAGTCTTGCATAATGCCCTCCAACCGTTCAACTGCAAACAAATAAACTCAAGAAAATGATTTTCCCGTGATGATTTATGTCTTTCATCGTTCTAAAAATTTGTGAAACTACTACAGTTCCAGTGATTTACCAAAATTTCTAAACCGAGTGCAAGGAAGTGTTGCGTGAAACTATTTTCCTAAACTATTGGGTGAAGACACTTACGTGACATTTGACCGCAAATTATACACACAAATACTGAAAACGTTTGTATGATAACGTGAAATGGATGCATTCTAAGAAGCTCATAAGGTTGCATGGGTCGCGACCATCCGCACGCTTTTTGCAACAGCTACTTATCCAATCAGATTGGTGAGTGACTTTAGCAAATCAACGTCGTGTGATTCATCCAATCCGAAATTCGCACAATCGGCGTTGAGGATGCGACCACACTTTTATCCGTTTGACACTGCTGCCAGAGATGCGCCAAAGATTAGGCGCGAATCGCAACGCGATCTGATTCTGACTTGTCGTCTGCGTTATTCGTTCAAACCGTTAATCGACGAATGGACAGATTAGATGAGCAACGATCAGTAGATGAGTGGCACTAGAATAGCAGAATTGATTGGGAAGTCAAGTGAACTCGGTGTGACTTATTTCAGCGTGACTCTATGACCACAATTTTGTTCAGCTTAACTGCATCATACAGGCTTCAAATGGT
>NW_008754314.1:0-602 GCF_000715545.1 Opisthorchis viverrini | reverse complement strand
ATCCGAAATTCGTACAATCGGCGTTGAGGATGCGACCACACTTTTCTCCGTTTGACACTGCTGCCAGAGATACGCCAAAGATTAGGCGCGAATCGCAACGCGATCTGTTTCTGACCAGTCGCCTGCGTTATTCGTTCAAACCGGTAATCGAGGAATGGGCAGAGTAGATGAGCAACGATCAGTAGAGTGGCATTAGAAGAGCAGAATCGATTGGTGAGCCAACTGAACTCGGTGTGACTCATTTCAGTGTGACTGTATGACCACCATTCTCTTCAGCTTAACAGCATCAAAGAGGCTTCAAATGATATTAAATGGGTTTTTTTTCAGCTGTTTTTCATGAAAATGCATTGAAACTAGAAATCTTTTCATAGGTGTTGTGAATGATTGGGTTTATGATTTCCACAGCTTAGAATGTTTACCAAACGGACACCAGATGAAATTAGGTCTCTTCATTGTTAGTATTAGGTCTCTTCATTGTTAGCGCCACCAAAGGGTGTATATCAAGAGGGGATTCCCCATATGAACATAACATAATATAACATAAAAAATGAAGAGAAAATCTTGTTGACTTGCCTCGGAATAGTTTGGAGGTCTGTGCCTAT
>NW_008754313.1:0-1633 GCF_000715545.1 Opisthorchis viverrini | reverse complement strand
TCGACTCAAAGTTCAGCTGGTGTTGGTCAATCAATAGAAGTCACGTGACGACCTCGTTGTTGCGATCTTGGCCGCATGACCTGCGATAAATCAAAGGGGCGTCGCTCGATAAGCGAAGTGAACTGTTTCAAGGCCCTATGAGCTATAAACCATTTCTCTAGTGTAGGGTTGGCCTTCAACAATGATGTAGAATGACGGTTTTTGCCAGACAATAGAATGATGACTGTTTTATCCTGCGGTTCAACACATCGACCCGACAGTGAACTCTACCTCGACACTCCTCTAGCCTGAATTTCGCCTTGGAGGTGTGAACGCACGTTAGTCGTTGTGGTAAAAGAATAATGGTTTTCGAATTTTCACCAGTCAGATTTATGCGGTGGGTGGATATCAAACTTTCCATCTGCAAAATAATCTGTTGGCGTAATTATACAGTTTTAAACAATGCTATCATAGTAGAATTCATGCTTTCATAGTAGATCCTTGTAACCCCACAACTATCAAGCATTGGTAAAATTCCCCAATGTTTACCTAAATTTTCCCCTCCTTTGGTTCTTTCATTTGCGTTGTCTTCAGCACCTCATTTGAATTGGATTTTTAGACAGGAGAATATTCTCCGCTCGAAACGGGTTGGTAACATCATTCATGAAACTGTCTATGCACAACCACTAGCCCACCGCTACGCACAACTACGCACTGATGATGTCACCTCGATTGGTGATGAAAAGTTTGCAACCAAATTGCCCAGCTCAGCGAACAAGCCAACGACCATGCACGTCATGTTTTAGTTACGTTAGGAGAGTACGTTCAGATCTNATCTACAGTTTTCCCGCAGATGAGTGTCAGTTCTTACAGCCGCTCTTCCCTTAAAACCTGTTTATGGTGCGGTTGCATCGCAAACTACATGTTTAATTGTAAAGATTCCGGGTTTCCAAGTCAGCTGAACATTTTGATTCAAAGGGTCGTCCGGAATCTGATAAAACAGCTCTGTCTTTGCCATTTTTTAGAGAAATATCTCATTTTCACATCGGAATGTGTGAAACGGTGCTCAGGTACCAGACTAAGTGCTGCGCTGGTCATTGTCGTCTTCCTGGATGGGGACCCCGAGGCGGTCCACATCAATGGCTAGAGACATTGTCAGACATGGCCCAGTCGCGCCCACAATGGAGCTCGTGCATCCAAACTATTGCCTTCAGTGCATAGCTCCCTTCCCAATCCCCCCACCTGACAGCCCACTAACAGTGCTGGATTTATGCACCTATTCATCATCTCCTGCCCGCAATGCGCAGCTACCTACCCCCACTGTCATTCTCCGCGACAGGTGCTTGAAACTAATGGAGAAAATGTTTTCCGATGAAGTTGTTCTCAAACGACGCAAATATCCTAGTGGTTCTCACCTTAAGTTGTTGACCCAGCTGGGAAACGCAGTGCTCAATATTATAAATGGTGGTTTTTCTTCCTCGCCTCATTCGGTCGGCGAGGACGCAATAAGCTGTGTGCTCTGACCAGGTACTATGCAACTATATAGTTGTTCCTTACATCATAGGAACGGATACCAGGTCTTTTGTAGCATAACATGCAGAACGGATAACAAGGACGAACACCGAAAATTCTCGAGATATCATGCCTATCATGG
>NW_008754312.1:0-1633 GCF_000715545.1 Opisthorchis viverrini | reverse complement strand
AATGCGTCTGTTGGACACTTCTTGTGTATAGATTTTCTCCGCTGTCGAAGGAATTTGGGCAGATTCGTGAACAATCGCAAATAGTGCTTGCAAATTTTGTTTTCAGCAGCTAGTCCTCAAAATAAAAAATGGGTTCAATAGCTTATCTATTCCAAGATTTCACAAAGGTATTCGAAATCCTATATTGATTAGTATTTTGCACCCACTTTTGGCTGCAAAAACAATATTTGCGAAAGATAGAGTTAGCGACGGAAACATAGGCGATGAAAATACTTGCTGAAACACCTACATGATCTGCGAATATTTTGGTTTGTACGCAACTTGACGTGAATTACACTTCTAGATTCGACGCGGTTTGCACTTATTCAGATAGGATGAGTTAAGCGCTGAATGAAAAATTAAAATATTGTACAGAATATAGACTTGTCTAGCGCACATATTCTAAAACAACAGTTTGCGCGTTACGTCTCCAAACTCCCCTGTACTGGTGAATATTTATCTAATTTAAGCGGTTTTCTTTCGAATACATACGAGGTTGCTCTGTTGATACCAATGTATGCTCACGCTTGCATGTAGCACAGAACACGCAGTGTAAGTGTTGGGCTCATACATTTTCCTGTAGGCCAAGGCTGAAATGATCGTTGATAAACAAGAATCTCCTGCGAGATCGCAAAACGAATTCTGTCGCGCGTGGAATCACATTCATCAAACATCTCTAGCTTATCGCTTTTACATCAAACAGTCGGTCTAGTCCAATCCTATCCACCTCGAATGTGCTTCGTTGTGGATTCACACAAGTAAACAAATGCACACCATATTAACTGGACAGCGTTTCGAAATATATTATCGTTCGTTAATTCACAGTGCACAAACTGGCACACCTTTTGCTGCTGTCCATGTGCCTCAAACACGTTTGGATAATGTCATAAAATAAACAGTTATTCAATTTTTTTTGCTTAAACAATAGATACCATTAAACTTCCAGTAAAAAATTTCTCTGGTTTATATATCGCCTACTTGTTTACACGCTGAAAGTAACATTCTGGGAATAAATAAGACTGGCGGAAATCTCGAGATCACTAACAATTCCACGAAAAGGAATGCACTAAATTTTTATGTCGGAAAGTTTATCATTTTAGCATAGAAATAGTTTGCAATGTTGCAGCCATTTTTTACCCGAAACATGTGAGAGCTAGTTTACAACACGTCTAAACACACGGTAACCCAACGAAACATTTTATCGTAATTTGTGATGGACGTAGTTCGCAAATTAGACCATATATAACCAGATTGTCACCTAGCGCAAGAAAGCACATAGAAAACGCAGCTGAAAATGGTTTTGCTTCTGACTGGTTCCGAACTGCATCGCTTCAAATCTAACGTGGCTAATGATTTAATACTGATTATCCGTACAACTAGTAGTTCCTTGTAATCCAAACAAGGCCGGGATTCTAGACAGCATGAACTAGTGATGTTATTGTTCACTAGCTGTCAATGCCGGACAACCCAAAGGTAATTGTAGCCGTCCATGCTAGAGAGTCGTGAGGCACGTCTATAAATGTCGTATCGCAAAATAATATTTCCATGCTCGGGGCTTTTCTGTAGCAACCTGTATACAGTGTGGGCTTTTTTT
>NW_008754311.1:0-1633 GCF_000715545.1 Opisthorchis viverrini | reverse complement strand
TTTTGGACATCACATATTTTATGCTGTGTGCACAATTGCCTCACTGGTACAGTGAGATAATTAGTAAACAAATGTGGCAAGGAATCCTTATCCTTAAGCATAAAATAACTTATGGGCATTGGGTGGTGGAGTGAGCTACCCGTAGACCATATGTTTCAATTCGGTATCCTTACCGTCTCGTAGTTGGAGCCAATCAGGGAGAAACTGGTGGCGCGACAATCAGTCCAGTCTCGACACAGCCTGATCCGACGACCGCTGTAGGCTGGCGAAGAAGATGGTCGGGTCACATCTAGGTGGCGTCTTCATCCTGGACAACTTGAACCGACTTGGTGCCTCCAGGCAATCAGCCGGAATGCTGTGCATCGCTTCAAGGGCCTGCTTCGCGGCAGCCCAGCTTATCTTCCGAGGGTCACTCCTTGCCGCATCCAAGTTCTGTTTGCCCGGCCTCTGGGGACGACCAACTCAGGCCGGCTGGTCTCCAATATAACAACCTCCACAACATCCTCGAAGGTTCTCCAGATTGGCCAGAACATCCCCATCCTCGAAAGCTTGTGGCCACGGAATATTCATCCCGAACCTGGTTACGGAACTTGAGGAAATGGAGAAGGTCTTCTCTGCGGAGGTGTTTATTGGGAAACATCAACCTAATAGCTACAAAAGTTGGACAGAGAAGCAAAACTCTCATGCATCTCCATTAAAAAAACTGTGTATCAGTCCTTTTCTTGAACGCGTCATCCTCATTTTCCCTGGAGTATCATTGACTATCCCTCGAAAGGTTAACGAATGCTACAAAGTAATTCACCAAGTTCGGTGAAAAAAATCTCACTACTCAATATAGTCGAAGCGGATTTATGTGAAAACACATACTACTCGCACGCGTCACCAGTAGTTACCACTGTATTGCAAGTTGCTCTGACATGGTTTCCAAAGGTTCTTATTTTATTGGCAAGCGTAAGCGTAATCACTTTACTTTCGATCGTTTTCCTTGTGGAAATAGGGATCGTTAGAATTAAGTCCGCATCATCTCCTCTAATCTTTGAGCCTGGTCTTTGCGAATGATCCTCTGATAAGAAATCAGCGGTCTGCGTGCACTTAAATTTCAGTACATAAAATCAACTGCGTTCGTGACCACTAGATTGTGCATTTCAGGAGAGAGTGTAAAGTCTTTCCTAGGAAAATATTTTTTCGTTTTTCAGAATTCTAGAAATGTTATTGAAAATATTCCAGAGATCCATTCTGCCAGCTACTCAACCTCGAATGCTCTCTAATTCTCCCAGAAATATCATGCAGCTCACCATTGGGCCGAAAAGCGCAAATATGAACTAGATTTACTTAATGAAATTAATTCAGAAAATGAGATTATTCTCTGAGGTTTCTGCGATTTTGATTAGATGTTCCTAATAAATCCCTCATTGAGATTTGAATTGCCTTATCTAGCCAAACACAGCAAGCCATTTATCAGAAGCATAAACAGGCTGACATCCAAATGCCTAAACTTGAGCCTAAAACAACTATCGTGGACATTATGACATATATTGGGTTTCTCATAGATCGCATGCTTTTGTTAAATAGAGATATCGTCGCGAAGTTGAAGCCGATTTATTCTGAAGGCCGGCGAGCTCCGAATAGCTGT
>NW_008754310.1:0-1634 GCF_000715545.1 Opisthorchis viverrini | reverse complement strand
GCATCGTGAACTGGGGTTCGTGCACCTTGAACTTTGAAGTTGTGTATACTATGAGGCAAAATATCCCATGTCGTTTGAACAGGTGAGCTACATATAATCTGTCATCAAAGACATCTGTTGCGTTGGAGATTACAAGCGTACCCGAATATATTGGCTACCATTTTTCAGTTCCCCACATCCAACAGGATCTACCGAGCCCAGAAAACGTCTTAATCCTTAGGCGGTTTCGCATAATACCGGTGAGTGTCACAGTTTTACCTGTGAGTGCCGAAATTCGAAATGTTCAGCTGTAGCAAATATGTCGTTGCGAACTTGTCGAAATAAATATGTCAGATGTCGAGTTATGCGAACGGGTATTACAGACGACCTTTTGCGCATATTTCTAAAAGGGAGAATATTTTCTTTACCTGTATTGAAACGCTCTACATTTAGATGAGTGGCACCAAGAACTGATTTGCTGTTACTTTAGTGCACACGACATCCATAGTCGGCGAAGTATAGCATATCAGACCATAACATTCTTGCTGCGCAAAAATAGTCAACTGCACTTTGCTTTGCACCCTATTGAAGAATCCCACCAAGAACCGGGTGATCATTTATTGCTTTCAGAATTACTTTTCTCTGCAGTATGATTGCAATACACGATGGCCAGTCGAAATCTGCACGCGTTCATTGTCAATGTCAATAGAGATGTGTGCAAAGTTTGGTTGCGAAACTCGATTACTCTCCAATTACTGCAGAACTATTCGGCTGCTACCGAACCTGTGACTATGTGGTATAATTTGTCCGGTGGGACGAATCATCCAGTTTCTTCAGTTAGAGCAAATCGCGGTGTGAATACTTAGTATATATACTAGATAAGCAAACGTATATATGATGACTACATGAACAGAAATCATAATAACATATATAGTAATGCTTTCAACTTCTTGTTTGTGCGATTTTTGCTTGAATTCCCCATACTTCCACCATAAATGCGGCCCCATTCCTCACCAGTAAGTAATTTATATCAGAATGAGTTAGGTAGGTTTATGATGTCCATCCCTAGTGACATCATACTTATGTATTAGTTACCATCCCATGTTGTCACCCTGGAAAGGTCCATATTGTAGACAGCATTTGTTGAGTAAAAGTAGCTCTCGCAATTATGCTGAAATTTGCTGCAACTGGACTCTACAAGCTTATTTTGAACTCCACATAAAAGTGACAAGACAGTAAACACATTAGCATACATTAGGATTAGCGAATGTTTCCGGTCGCACGGACAACTTAAAATGCCGCGTAACTAAAATCGCTTTCCAGCATTTGTGAGCGCTTCTTCATGTCCTAATGCCCCACAAATGCAAGCCCTGCGCTCTGACACAGTGGTGCCGACCGGTTCACAGATTAAGCCAGAATTATACCGCTGACCACTTTCGATATCCCGTGGCAAACTCTCTTTCTATTTACACGTCAATGAACTTGCTATCCAAAGAAAAAGGTACGAAATTTGCGTACGAATTATTCGCGTGGATACTAGCACCCTTTGAAAAAGGCAAAAGTATTCAGACCAACGATTGTTTGGCTCGCGTAAATATCTTCAGACTAAATTTTTGGAATCCGCTGCCAGGTTGCAGAGCAAGGAATAGCATTTT
>NW_008754309.1:0-1634 GCF_000715545.1 Opisthorchis viverrini | reverse complement strand
GCTGACAATTTGTTCTCTCATCATTATTTTGTTTCTGGTATTTTATAACGACCTTCTGGTTCCGGTACTGTGAATCAGTAGTCCTTTGAAAGCCTCCAGGAATGGTACTATTTCCAAGACGTTAGAGGAACGCCAGTCGCAAGCCAACCTCTACGTCACTAACATCCGTTCGTTGTAACTGTCCTGTAGCTTCCGAAACCTATAAGCACTGTATCAGTCGAATTCGGTCATTGCCGTTTCATCGAAACAACATTTAGGCGGCTATATTGGCCGGTTAAAAAAGCCAGCCGATTTTTATACATGAGGCAACATACTGCGTATTACCTGCTTCTGTTTCCCATTCAGTCTTGATGAGATTTTTACTGTAAGGTGTTTGTGATGCCCCCTCTCTTTTTTTATCTTCTATTAGGCACTTCCTTCCCATAAGTAGCCTTATTTTCGCTCTTTCTTGTTTGGTCCGCTACGATAGTCCACGGTCAGAGATATGAAACGAAGTTATTACCTTAACTCAGATGTTGTCTGAATGTATTTCCACGGTTGAAGCACTGGAATACTGGGTACAGAATTCGAAGACTGTTGAACATATCATAATGAACAACTGTTTTTGAAAGCACACAAAATCTGGCTGAATGTGTCCAAAAAAGACTTCTACATTACAAGGCCTTCTTGAGCATGTCCCAGTAGACAGGACAAAACATCATATTTTCATTCGCACTTCCCTCGTCAGCGACCTCAGCTCCCATTACCTTCTCTGATTTACTATGTCCTCTTTCCCATACTTTTTAGGACAAGGAGGACGTAATATTCTGGAACAGTTGGTAGTTGCCTGTGGTGGTGAAATCATCACACAAATAGTCCCTTTCCTTCGATCCAGACCGGATGCCGGTGACAGTCCCATCCTTGGTAGTGATGCGCAGTCGAGTTCCAGGCAATCGACAACAAATGTGGCACTTGTCGCTCCTGAGTGCTGTCGAACTCTCAAATACTTTCAGGCGCTAGCGACACTAGGTCGCGTTCCTCTGTTGCACACCGACTGGATTCTGGATGCCTGTCGTGAAGAAGCTGCCGCAGTTGCGGATGAAAATATGCAACCTGGTGTTTCGTTGGATTGGCCGATGCGTCTATTGCTTTCTTGCCCTGGACGTTATGAGTTAGCGCGTGGTATTTCTAGTATTGACGGAGAACGTGTCAGTTGGTAAGTTGATACCGCTACGAGTACCTGAGTGATGTTCGATGAACTCTTGCCACCGTCATGTTAAATGAGTTTCATCTGTTTTTCCGTGAGTTGGAAGGAATTACGTCATTATCATCTACAGCACATCAGTGTTCAGCACTGTTGCCTCTCGTCTCGACTAGTTTCTAGCATCACTCTATGTATCAAATTCAACTTGAATTCTCTGACTAAACAAATCAAGCATTCCGATTAATCCATAAGGCTGTTAGTCCTACGCAAGGATTTCATTACTGGCTGACTGAAATGCCCCGGAGAAAAACCTCATTTTTTCGGCAGTTTGAACTATCTGGAGATGTATCGAGACCTCCTTGTAAAGTTATTCAGATAAGCCAGTTTCTGACCAATGCCTTCAAGCGATACATTCAGTACATATCCAAAAGTACCAGTTTTCTACCGCATG
>NW_008754308.1:1392-1637 GCF_000715545.1 Opisthorchis viverrini | reverse complement strand
AAGCATCCCAATTCAGGCAAAGAGGGTCACAGGGGGCAGGTAATAGTCAGCTAGTGTTTTAAAGTTGGTTGATTTGAGAAATACACTCATTTGCAAATCAATTTGGTTTTCACGAGAGACTCAACTGAATCTCTCGTTTATGCAGTTCTACAACTAAATGTGCTGCATATAGGTCGCCTCATGATTCAGTTGGCACGATATTCGAGATATCGCAATATATTTTCAAAAGGGAAACTACTTACAAG
>NW_008754308.1:0-644 GCF_000715545.1 Opisthorchis viverrini | reverse complement strand
CACCTGAAATCGAATTTGAACTGTTTTCGTGAAAACCGAATGGATTTGCAAATGAGTGTATTTCTCGAAGACAGTCGAATTTCGGTTGAGGTAGAACACGAGTTTGACGGAAACTCGGGGTCTGTGCCTACCCGATGAGCCCCAAAACAGAGCATAATCGGTCGTGGGCTGTCGAACACTTTTCAGCAACCTTGTGAGTAATTTCCTTTATGGTTGATTTGAATTCGATCATTGGGTTATACAGTCGTCAAGCCTTTTATTCTGGTGGGATTGTAGTTAGCTATTAGAAAGTTTACCATTACAACTCGCGCACTTTACATTTAGAAATGCAAAGGCAATTTATACATGCACAGTTTTTACCGCTGATCAAATCACCCTTACAAATGCCACATTGTTTCTGTTCTTCCTCCTGTCGCTAACCATAATTCCTTCACTTTTTAGGGTACGTGGATGACGATTACTCTAGGAGATAATCCGAGGAAACCGGATTACAAGAATGAACATAGATTCTGTTGAATAAACGATAACAATCCGTACTAATAGAGTTTTTGTTCCGAAAAAACTACACCGATTCTTGTTTTTCTGATTTTTATCCCATATTCCATATTCCTAGTACTGGTACGATATTCGAGATATCGCAATAT
>NW_008754307.1:0-1637 GCF_000715545.1 Opisthorchis viverrini | reverse complement strand
GGAATCAGTCGTCAAGCGGGCCTCTGGGACGAGAAGAATGCAGCCAAGGTATAGTTCTAGGAGAATCGCGGCTTCGGACGAATTCCTAATGTGTTATGTGAATTACAGTGTTGTAGCCTAATCGAATCTCGAAGTTGTTATTAATTTGTGAGTGGAAACTAATGAATGTCCTCCTCGTCTCACAGCCCCTATCACGTCGAGACCTACGCAAAGTAAGCAATGTCCCTGTTCAAATCCGTCTGTTGTCTTCGTCGGCATTAATTATGATTTTCATAGTTTGTACCCGTATGGTATGTTTGTGGTGAATTATTTTTCAATCTCACATGATGTATAACCGCAATAGATGGCGACGTGTGTCCTCTTATACTCACCAGCGATGTGGGCTTTATGGTTGTGGCTTACAGCCTGGAACCTGCGATAACCAATCTATCACTGTGGTGTTGTTTCTTCAATCTGAATTTCCCCATCATTTCGCATGGCGCTACACAGCATGCGCCGGTTTTTGCGGTGAACGAATTGTCCATTACATTTTTTCGTTTTGGCGGTCCAGTCTCCTCTGAGCTCACTTTCTTACCTGATGTGTCGTTTGTTGCGTGACGTATGGTATACGTCGCTTGGTTTTGTTGGATTGCTTTCGAGTGATCCTCCGGTTTCTCAGTGTGTATACGTTACCGTATTCCACTGGAGGCCATTTGATGTGCATTTGACAGTGCGAATACATATGATTTTGCAAGGACTTCCATCCACGTCCAATTTATTCGATCGGTATAATTCGGTAATACGCTTGTTTGGTTGATGGTAACCTCGAATGTCCAGACCTGGGAGATGACAAGTGCCTGAGTTGAGCCCCCAGGCCTGTGCCGCGTAGCCTCTTAGCCTCTTCAGGCAATAGGTAGTCGGGGCTTTCGCTTTTAAGCGACTTTGTTTCCACAAACGGAGTCTTTTCGACATATCTGTGTAGTGTTTTTTGGCCGTGGGTGACCGACTGCCTATTATGTCATTGTCTGTGTCTGTGCAGAAATGACAAAAAATCCGTCAATCATTTTGCCAACAGTAGCCGGAGATGTCCCGTGCATGTTACTCGACGGCATAGAATCTGTCCTTAGGCTATTAACGCCCATTAACGTTCCATTTCCAGCAGTTCCATAATGAACGGTTTGAAATCCAAGCATTCACTCGAAGCTTGGTTCTCATCGTGGACCACACCTAACCAATGAACCTAAAACACGTTGGATCCGGAGAGGTTTTGTCTGATGATATTTTGCGATCCTCTAATACTAATTGTAAATCAATTAGCATTGGAATAGCAATTGACCGTAACAAACACAAATAGATACTACCCATGCTTTGTTCAAACGACTAATTATATTTTGGTGGATATTAGCGGGGGATCTCCATTGTCTATCGGTTTCGCCTTAGAGTTTTGTCATATATATTATTGTGTTTTTATCAAATCATGTATCGTTATGTTGTGGAGAACAGATCCTGAAAGGCACGTAAGAATCAGGTGATTGATGTGCATTTCTTGAACACCTAAATTTTCTCTGTCCACAGCCACTACTACCAGGAGGCCGACAACTAGTAAGTACTATGCATACTTAGACGCTGTTGTGCTTATGGTTGTCCACTGATAAAGC
>NW_008754306.1:0-1637 GCF_000715545.1 Opisthorchis viverrini | reverse complement strand
TTTTTTTCATGAACACGTTTCTCCCTACATCCTTGGTTCATGAATAAGAACGGCTTCAGGTGCTCTTGTGGTCACATATTCAGGAAAGGGTTAAGTGTTAGTGTGATTTTGAATAACAAGTTACCGAAATCTGTGTGCTTTACGTTGTCAGATGACTGTATTTGCGTTCATTCTTAATGCTAATCGGAACAGTAGCCGTAACGGGGGCACAAATTAACCCTCATAGTTTGTACCACACGCGGACTTAAAAAAAAGAAAGGAGCAAAGAAAACCTGGTAATATGAAGGAACGTTAGCTTAAGAATAGTTCAACTCAGTGGGGTATTTAACTATCTTGTACTGCTTCCAGAAAGTTTCGGATCCTTTTCTTTTTCCACAAAGACTAGAGTCATACATCTTACAACGAAGAGCAAGCGTAAGAAGCGATGCACTGTTCCCAGTCTTGGCAGTGTTCGGCTTTGAGAAGGGAAGAAAGCTATCTTGCATAGACCATCAGTACTGCTTTATTTTGAAATCTGCTGGAAAAATGATCGAAACGAAGAAGCTAACTATTGTAAACCCTCTCAGTTGACAAATTTGAAGATCCTAATCATGCTCTATCCGGTGTGCTATCCTCGATTCCAGGTACTAGCGACGATTATGAAATTTGGACTCCGCATTCCGGCACTGAAGGAGCTCAGGATGGCTGTTTACTTGGAGTCAAACAATACTACAAGAGGCTGCGCAAAGGTTCATTGTAAGTTCTAGAAACATGGTTCATCAAAATGCTTCGCTGTGTTTTTGTATTATAGGGAATTCCCACGGCAACTTGTGATTGGGACAAAACTAACTCACTTTACTCTTGATGCTAGACAAAAAACTTATCTGACGAGCTGTAATGTTACTTACACGGGATACAAGCAACGTAGAATTGAGTGACAATATGCATTTGTTTTACCTTATCTTAGTCAATGTCACTTTTACCAGAATTCTATTTTTTTCACAAGGCTGCAAAAAGCACATTGTCGCCTTTCACATGTGGACAGAGGGTGAAGTATGCATACTACGTATACTTGTTTTGTTTGAAAAGGGAAATTTATCAGCCTGTACGGAGGCCTCGGCAGGTAACGGAGCACATGTGGGCACAATAATGGCCTATTACCTGTGAAAAGAGGAAAGCCCTTCGTAATGAATTTATTGAAAGCAAACACCAACCAAGCGGTTACAATGTATTAGACATCTCATCTGCACAGAGCTCTTTAAAATTGAAGAAACACAAGTTCCTAGATATTTATTCATTAGTAAGCAACAGTAAACGAACATTGCCAAGAGGTCCATAATTTCCGTATTAACCTTCGCCTTCCATCAGATACTGGGGCGGAGCCTGAAAGTAGTGCAATAGGCTACTTGTGTGCTTCTTCAGTAGTATACACCGTTACCTCGGTATGGGAAGAATCGGGTCCACCTGTGTAGTTGACGGCGAATTAGCCCATGTGTTGTCAGATTTGGGGGATTTATAGGATTCACGCTCACATCGATCCATTCGAACAGCTGCCCTCCGGTCCTGGGGCAATAATTCTGGTAAGTCCACAACGAAGGATGGAGACACTGAATTCGAGTTCGGCTCTCATTCGAGCTCATCAGCAGTGCATAATCATT
>NW_008754305.1:0-1637 GCF_000715545.1 Opisthorchis viverrini | reverse complement strand
ATTATCCATACTCACTTGCCTTTGTGGGCAAATATCCCATATTTTTAAAATCTCATTCCTTCACTGGTACTGCAAGGAATCTACCTTGTTGTCGTTCAGCATGCTTACTTGGTTAGCTTTCAGTCGACTTAAGTCTTTCAGATGCATCGGTTTCATTAGTCTCAACCAAAACAAAGGCCTGTTTCCTAGCTCGCATAAAGCTTGCCATCAGCTGAAGAATACGTGCAGGTATACTGTAACATGAAATTGGAGAGGCACTGACTTATCAATTCTGTTAAGACATAATGGACCGAAGGGCTCCACGGTCGCAAGAACGATGCAGTTTTGAGTTGGATTGCTGTGATTGAGTTTGCATGCCTAGTGTTCAAAATTACTATGGCTCGGCTTTTGGGAAACACGCATTTAAGTGTATGGGGTGGTTGTGCGTGGTAGACTCATTCGTTTACCGGGGCATATTGGTGGGTTAAGGTGTGCTAACGGCAACAAGCCTGTGCAAGAAGACACGCTCGCCAAGTACGCCAGACATCGGGGGGTTAATATTCTATACAGCCAAGGACATGCACTTTTGAGGAGCTCTAATTTGAAAGAAAATCGGATGCTGCTCCTCAGATGCGCTGGGATACAGGAAGGACTGTGTGACCAAGGATGATGTAAATTGTTGCTCTCCTAACTAAATACCAGAAGATTTCGACCAGAATCTATTCCTCTCAGGAGGCACTAAACGAAGTAATGTTCCGCGGAGCGAAAATGGTCAACATACCACATAATGTATCGTTTTGAGTGTAGCTTCGGTTTGGCTTTGTGCCCCACAGGCACCTACTTATTGCAGTAAGTTTTAACGACTTAACATTCAAACAAAAACTGATGAGCTTGCCTACGAACCTAACAGCTGTTTTCCGACGAGTTTCGGTTTGGATTGTTCGGATTTTTTAGTCTCTTCCAGTTTCTTACACTATACGTAAAGACCCCAGCTGAGAGGCCGTTTCTTATGCGTTCTAAATTTTATTAATTCTACACCCATTAAAAAGCTGGCCAAGCTGATTCCATTTAATGGGTCTCAAGTTAGCAGACGACTCATGCTCAGCCACCCAGGTTTGTAAGAACTTTCCATAAGCATGCTATTGAGAGCTGTCAATAGTTATTAACCATAGAGAAAGAGTACCCTGTGTTTGGCTTTTGATACCAAGTATGGGGGCAAGGCGGAATACCACAAATGCCAAAATCCTGGGATCAGCCTTCAAGCCAATTTTAATATTATATTTCATATGAACCCAACGATTTGGTACAACTGTGATGATGGTGTTTAAATGCAAAAAACGTTCAAACACCTCTTGGTTTTAGTCACTGTAGCAGCGACATTGGTATGTTAAATCCATCCTCAATAGATGCTCCGTGTAATGACCAAAAGGGAAGAATCACCAGTATATGAACACTTATCCTCGAACACTTGTACTTACGTTCAAGTAAATGTTAAGAACTATTACGGTATATTAGTTGGTTTGAGAGGCCGAAAAGCCAATTGGTTAGCTACCAATGGGAGATAAAATACACTAGCTCTGTCACTGGTTTACCATCGTCACGACGAACTGACAAAATGTTATCAGTGGGACAATCAAAGGTCATATTTTGAAACGTGT
>NW_008754304.1:0-1638 GCF_000715545.1 Opisthorchis viverrini | reverse complement strand
GATAAAGACAGACCACATCAAAATCAGCCAAACCTTCGCTGTCTGTGGCCGTGTTATTTATCATTCCGAAGAATGTATAATGAACAGCCCCGATCGATGATCACTGGGTGTGTGTGGCTAACGCTTCATCAAACACCCGTTTTCCCAACACAAGGTTGCAAAACGCTGATTGAAGACCTGAAACAAGTGAGATCTCTCTACATAAACGCTGGACTTTACAACTGTGCGCGGAAATATACGTACATTTCCAATTTACTGTAAAGTTACACCGATGATGAATGAATAAGCAGGGATAGAAGTTTACGGTGTCTTCTTTCACAAGTCACCATGAAGGTTGGTGAATTGCTATGTGTACGCGACACCCGTCAAGGAATAATTTTAACTCAAGCACATTATAAAATGCGTTATCCGGGTATCTCAGTGCATCTCCAAGACCAAGTTTAGCATACAATACATAAGCAGAGCTCATCATGCAAAATCCCTAACTCTACTGAATGGCAACAAAAGTGTCTCAATAACAACTTGAGGATTACCCCGAACTTGTTTTTCCGAACCGGATACACGGTAGAGACCGACGGTATGCATGCCGCGAGCAAGTACTTCAGTGACACAGCGAATCACCAGAGCTGGTATCCGAGGGTATTGATCCTTTGGACACAACTCAGCTAGATTCAGGTTTCGTGCTCCAAACCGATGTGTCAAAGTTGGGCTAGAAGGAGTCGGGGGATTACCACGCGAGTATGGCGTTACAGGCATGTTT
Organism: Opisthorchis viverrini; assembly: GCF_000715545.1. Classification (NCBI taxonomy): domain Eukaryota; kingdom Metazoa; phylum Platyhelminthes; class Trematoda; order Opisthorchiida; family Opisthorchiidae; genus Opisthorchis; species Opisthorchis viverrini. Next base: position 878 of record NW_008754304.1, on the reverse strand, counting down.
GCAGCGCGCTTGGGTGAGGTTGCCGGGGTACGTCCATTAAATGAGGACAAAGGAGTTCGTGGTGTATTCGGAGGGATGCACGTTTGTATTAACTAAAATAGTGGATTCAAAAGGCAAACAAATCAAAGGTAGGTCACCACACATTGTTTACCATGATAACTCAACTGAAAAAATAAAATAAAAACATACCTGTGATTTGCAGTCGGGATGGACAACTAATCGACAGACAACACATCTCAGTGCGGACCTTCCGAAAGTGATACGCCGACCACAATAACCGCACAATTCCATACGAAGCACCGGTTTGGAAGTGAAACTGTGGGGCCGATTGAGGCGACTGAATGAGGCAGATTGCTGCAGTAAAAAGGAGAACACATGCTCGAGCGATTTAAAAGCCAAAGCACAATTATTGGCGCACACTACTGAGGATAAAAATGATCCAGAGAGAAACAAAACAAAAACGAAGTCGGAACTAAGCTATCCTTGGTAATTCGCGCTGTCGTACGATCGTGCGCCGGTAGCTTTAAATGGTCAGCTGTCACCTGATCAACGGCCAGTATTCGTTTCAACTTGTTTCCAATTGTATACGTCAAACAAAAGAGGCCCGCCAATCATGATAAAAATTCACCATGTTGCAACTCTCAGTCAGATCATTGAATAATCCCCAACAATCCAAAGCAATGGGAAACGGTCGACTCAAATCATCTTAACACAAAATGCCAATTCATAATCTTCTAACATCCTATCAGCCCAAGTGCTCACAGACGTCGAATTCGTGTGTGAAACACGACAGGATGTAGATCAACATCTGGGAAAGTAATTTCCAAGACTACGAAGCGAACGTCACTCACAGTGGTCCCTTGATTAATAATTTATCA
>NW_008754303.1:0-1639 GCF_000715545.1 Opisthorchis viverrini | reverse complement strand
GCCAAACGGTCATGCGCCTTACGTTTTTTATGCGATCTCCTGTCCTTGCAGGCTCTGAAATATCAATTCCCTTAACTTACCTAAATTCCAAAATTAGTTAACGCTCCCCTTCCTGCGATACTTATTATCATAAAGCCATCCATACCACCAGCCAAGATGCTACCGTTACGGTATCCCATAACTGATAATTTCCACTTCTCTTGAACTCCCTGGCCAACATCCTGAGTTAGGCGTGCGGAGCCGTTCCAAAAGTTGTCCATGCTGGCCAAGTAACACCACATCCCACCCAGTACCCCCCAACACGCGGTTGTCCTACCTAACAAAATGCTTCCTGACTAACCACCAGTTGGAGGTTGGAATCCGAGTTGATTTGGTCCCGCTCTCTCGAAATGTATAGGCTGAGGTTTTGTGGCGCTCTGTATCCGTCAGGCTTACTCCACCGTTTTAAGCAATAATTTTGCCGTTCCAGGTGCTTTCAGTGAAGGAGGTCTTGTGGAAAATGGCAACATGTACACCAACACCCTCAAATGGTTAGGAGCGATAAACTGATGTGAAGAATATACCGGGAGTTTTGAATAAGGTGTGTGTCGGTGGCACGTTAATAAAGAAAGCAGACGATTCTGTACTCTCGCTAGTAATAACGTTACATCTTGCAGCATAGGCTTTAAACTGTCTCCGGTGGTGATGCGCTTTGGCGCCACCTTTATTTACAATAGCACTGCCTTGTCTGACCAGCCGCAACAAAGCACTGCGCAGTCCACACCAAACATGAGTGCCACAAAATGCTACGTGGCGCTCAACAGTTATGTCTTCTGCTGAGGATATGATGGCTCAGACTCCAGGTTTTAAACATTTCAACCATTCATAAAAGGTGGACTGCATAGAGTCATATCTTCATTTCGGCCTATGTGGAGGCCAGAGAAGTTTAGGAAGACGCCATCTAACCCAAAAATAGGGCCGGTAGGCCGCAAGTAAGATTGAGAGCAAGTATACAAAGCTATATAGGTCAGGCGGTGGGAAAACAGGGGTAATAAACTCCCAAACTGAATTCCGGAAGTCCGAATTAGTAAAGCACATGGTTACAACATTCAAGCACAGTGCCTCCCGCCAACTCCCGTTGAATAGCCACGCATTCGGGGAACAGCCCTGCCCTACTCTGTATGGCTGATCTTGTCTATCCTATGGGGCACGGGTGCCTATCAAACAGTCCCAGAGATAGAGGTAGCACATGGAACGAAGCATCGGAAGCCCAAAAGTGCAAAGGCATATTATTTTCTTGAATGGTGTATATTCCCCCTACGAATTAACAGTGACCAGCAGTAATTGTTCTCGTTATATGTCTACTCATAAGTAACGTGAACTACACCTGTTTATTGCGGCGGCGCTTTGTTTCCGATTCGAAAGGCAAAACTGCACGGCTGGAAATGTAGATGGCCAAAACCCGTCGGGGAATGGCTAGCCTCCAGGGTTCTGCTACTGCTATAGATAGAAGAATTCAAAACTCTGTTGGATCCCCTTCCTATTCAGTTTACCAGGAATGGGTTGTATAGGAATCCACAGATGACAACCATATCGCACCCAAAGCTTCCGGAACTGCCTGGCTTCTATAAGGTTATGCCTCAGAGAAAGGTACCAAAGT
>NW_008754302.1:0-1639 GCF_000715545.1 Opisthorchis viverrini | reverse complement strand
TCAAAACACTCATTCCTAACACATACCCCTTGTTCATTTGACGTGCGCGCTCAGCCAATTCTTGCATCTAAAATGAAAAAAATGCACATAGATTAAAAGTGTAGAACAGTCCTAGGGAGAAACAGTGAAAAATTTGTGCGTTCTGCATTTTGCGATGCCTTCCATGGTTACAGTGAACCACCCTTATGTTCGTAGAAGGTGAGTAGACGTGTATTAGTCTGAATAAGCATGTCACATCACGACTACTCTCAGCAGGCACCCACCCCGTTGTTGTAAGTGTTCTGGTGAGCCATGCCTTGGAATTTTGTCAATTACTGAATCCCGAAATCAATGGTTTTTAAAACGTACGTTGCAACCATATGATTTTGATATCACCGGCTAAAGAATCACGCAAATATCTGGCAAGGAGTCTTGAATGAAGGACGAAATTGCAGCACACCTGTTGGATAACAGTTAAGGTCATTTATGGCTAAGCACCTGAGTCACTGACCAGTTGATTGGAGGGATGTGGATATGCAACCAGCCCATCACATACATGTCCTGATGACGAAGGATGGGTTGTTCTAGTCGAATTGCGACTGTCTCTGCAACTGCGACTTTGAAGTGAGTTGCTGACATCTGTTGGATCACAGTGAACCCGTTGACCGTATTAGTCAGATGGTTAACATTGCTCAGGTTACCCGCCATTGCACTGATCATGTGGTGTGGCTTACCACAATGGTTTTAGTATCTCTTGTGCTTAGAACTTCATTTCGATAGGCACGTTTTGGTCTGAACAGGCCAAGTTGGATATGTCTTGATCAGGAATATTACCGTTCAGTTCGGTTGAGCCTCTAACACGCTGAAATTTCTCATCAACTGCTCAGTGCTGAATGTTCACTTCAGAGAAATGGCCACCCGACGCGTAATCGTGTCAGAATCGTTGTAACTTGAGTAAGGTGTGCAACGAGTATAAACCATCTAAAAAATGGCTGTCCGGCCGTTTCACGTCTTGCAACGCAATGTTCTGAAGGATGGCTATTTTCTTCAGGTCTGTTAAGATAAGATGGAGTGTGGCATCAAGCGCGTACCTTGGTACAGATCCTGCGAACCCTGCTGGTGAGACACTTGATTACTTTTTTATGTTTACTGTCCTCAAAACCATGAAACATAGGGACCCCTTGGACGGACCCGTCTATTGGTATACTTATCTTTCAAAGTCTGCAATACCATTTTCGAGTGAGCGCCATATCCAAAAGGATGCCATTTTTGGCATTCGTTTTCAATCCGATTCTCGCATGTGCCTCATTTAAGCGCCCAAATGCTGTTCATTTTGAGGCACGCGAAAACAGTGGAAAGCGATGGTAGAGATATTGGAGTCAAACGGACCTACAACTTGACTCATAACTATTTCGTATGAGATTTGTTCAAATACAGGTTACATCTTCAAACAGCCTGCCTCTCTATAAATGACTTCACTGGTTGCAGACTGATCGTGGAGGAATATGTAAGGCAGATTTGGAATGAATGAATATAAGCGGCTGTTTTGATCATTGCAGTGTCTCTAAAAAATGCAGGATACTTGAAACGAGAGTTTTTTGTTGCCCGAAATTTGGTCACACAAGACGGAGCCAAACGTATCAAAGCGGCTGGTCAGCTA
>NW_008754301.1:0-1640 GCF_000715545.1 Opisthorchis viverrini | reverse complement strand
TCTGTCACTGACCCACACAGTGCAGTGTCAAAGTCCGCAAGCCAGACGACGGCGAGTGGAATGTTGGCTCGGTAATGTGGGTTGTCGTCGTCCTTTCCGAGGTCAGTCTCGTGATTCTGATTCGCAGTGCAACCACACGGATATCAAAACACCACGAGTCATTGCAGGTTGAGCAGACGGCGCACGAACACGAATGGGTGAGTAGGTCAACTCCGCACACACACTCCGCACATAAACACATGCCAGCATACCAGTGTCGGACGGGGTGCCCTTTGCGGCAAGGTAACTGGTGAACACAGTTGGGCGATAATGATATCAAGTTGGAATCACTAAACTAAAACTTTCCAGTTAAAACCGAAAAAGCACGTTGTGTAGGCTTAGCATGATGAGATGCGTTTCCTTTTTGAAGCTGTTGGCTGGGGAACCCCTATTATGACCAACTGAATACATATAGATTACTTCTCGTGATAGATACACGTGATGTGAACACAATCTATCTGATATCTGTCTGATATTTCCACCTCTGCATGCATGCAGTCGGTTGCGAATTACTCCGAGCTACTCAACTATTTTGTCTCTTTACAGACCTTTATTCTGCTCATATCGAAACCAGACTCCATTCAACTGGGCTTTCTTCCCATTTGGCAACTGTCCACGATTCTAACTCTAATCTTCGCCGCCCTGATGTTGCAATATTTCCGAAGCTATTACCGGTATGGAAGACTTTATAGGAGCTGGAAACAGAGTCAATTCCGATAAACACTTGAACAGCGACGCATAATGATTCCACGAATGGCATATAGAATTTCGAGGATCCACAGTGGGATACCTGTCAAACTTGTGCAGCCCACGACAAAGCTTCAACTGCGTTCAGCTTTGATGAGTGTATAAAAGAAACTCGTGACCAGAAAAGTTGAACATTCAAACAGACAATGAAGTTTTTCACCGTTCCATTCACACATTTTGAACCGTTCGCCCTTTCAATGTCATTTCGGAACCCAAAGCCATTGAAAGTTATGTCCCATGCTAATCAGTGCTCGTTACATATCAATGAAGCTGATGTTGTAACCGACGTGATCTATTGGCGAATTATTTTAATTGCTGAAATTTCGGCGTCAAATAAGCTGCAGTAAAAGAAATTCAGGGAGGGCGATCAAGATTCCAGCCAAATATTTTTAACCGAACTAATATAAAAAATACGACGTGTATCCAGTCTCACCAAAACTCCGGTTTGATTACCTCAGGGATGTTGCGAAGCATATGAAGCAGTAATCTGTAGCAGCCCCATTCATTTCGGTCACGTACAAATTGGTTCAGAGATCCAGTTGGACTCAAACAGTGTCATTTGGCAAGCGCTTTAAATGAATAGTTCTGAGCACTGTGGTGTAACAAGATGGAGCTAGTCGCTTTTGCGGCACCACAGTGTCCCAGTACTCTGGACGAATAGCATAAACGGCACACGATGGGCTCAAATGAGTCTATCGAGTTCCATGGGATATCAAATGCGTGCGTTCATCCATCGATGCGACCAAAACAAGCAACTTACTTTAAGGATAATGAGCGACTGTGATAGAGGTTCTGAAATAACTAAACCGAAGTAGGGCTGCTACTACAATGCATTATTGCCACAGAAGCACGAC
>NW_008754300.1:0-1642 GCF_000715545.1 Opisthorchis viverrini | reverse complement strand
CACTACAAAATTTCTAACAGACATCACGCTTGCGTGCAACTTTTACGGGTTCATCTCACCACTCCATCCACTTGCAGATTTTGGACGCCATAAGCTACACCGTGAGTAACATCACAGTCCTGGAGCCACCAGTCGAGAAACCCGCGTTGAAGCCCGTTGTATGGCCCAAATTAGAGAATCGAGCAGCACAACTTAATTGTATTTACGGTGGTTTCGCACCCAATCTCGAAATATTGCTCATAATGAAGCGTTTCAAGTTATCCAATCAAACGAAACTACCGATTCTCGCTCGGACGAACGTTCATCCCAAACGGCCAAACCTTCTTACCTGGTATGAAGTCCCGAGGAGACTCGAAGGTATCCAATTGTTTTGTATTGTTCGACAAAAAAACTATACGGATGGCGTAGAACGCTGGTTGTACGAACTGCCGCAAACCACTGATCGGTTCAAAATTAGCCCACCGACAAAATTTCCCAATTTGAATGCAGACTGCCCAGTTGCACCAGAAATAAACACAAAACCGAAGCTCGATCCCATGTCGTTGAGTAAAGGTGACCGTGTGGAGTTGAACTGCACGGCACCAACCACCTCGAAGGATACGCCTCTTAAGCTAGTGTACACAACACCTTACCTCACAAACATCGTCTGCAACCAAGGCTATGCTACGGGAAAACGAGCATCAATCCCATGCGTATTTGTCTCAACGGAAGACAAAGACTGCAGCCAATCGGAGACCTCTTCGTTCGATTCGAGATTCTACAGTGCCTCATGCTCCTCCGTCCTGCATTCGGCCACTGGACAACGGTACCTTGTTATTCACTTGGTGATAATGCGACTGCGGATGGAAGATGTAAATGCTCATATATTTTGTGAGACAATTCCTCTTCAAGCAGAGGGGATTGAAGTAACTCAGAGGAGAGCGAGTATTGTGAAACGACTGATGTTTACGCTTACACCCAGCATCCAGGATTTTGTGTACGATGACAAAACCTTCACTTGGAAATGCGTAGCTCTATCCATACCACCGGTTGAAACTGGATATATTCGATTTGTCTCATCTACGAATACGCTCATGTCCTATCGTTTGAAGACCTATTCTTCAGTGTCAACGCAATCACGCCCAGACTTACCATTCTCGCATCTGGTACCAGGGAATGAACCAGAGACCAATGAGTTTATGGACTTCCAGTCAACCATCACTTTCGTCCCCAAAAGAACATCGTTGAATACGTTGCCTGCGGGAGAAGTGTGGATGGAATGTAGATTCGCACACTTATCAAGAAGCCTAAAAACCAGGATCGGAGCTTACGACCGACTGCGTGACGTGCCGGATCCCATCCATGAAACCGGAGAAACGTACAGCCACATTTGTGTCATTCCCATTCGAAAGAATCAAACAATCAAGCTGGTTTCCCTGCACAGAGTGATCCACTATTCCTGGTTCGATTATGACACTACACTGCTTACCGTATCGGTAGTCAATCGGACAAGCATTTTGAACAATCCCAACGCCACATATATTCGCGAGAAAAAACTCAGTGGATTATGGACAGTTGGACATTGGCCTCAGGTCCGGGTGGATCTTGGTGAGGAGCGTATGGAACTGCTGCTGGTCGTGGAATTACTCAACAACACGGTGAG
>NW_008754299.1:0-1642 GCF_000715545.1 Opisthorchis viverrini | reverse complement strand
CTGTCTGACAAAATACTGAGGAATGAACAGAGGAGGGAAGCTTTCCCGAAGATCGTGGACCATATGAACATCGACCAAATCCCACCTAAATTCTCAAATTCCATCGCCTATGTTCGGTAACCCGCAAATCGATGTGGCCGAATGCTTTTGACCAAGGACATCCTCGAGAAACACCAGACAAACTTCGTGTTCATCGCACAGCGAAGTTTGAGGCAGCAGCACCGTTTATCTCAGAAAGTGCGAGTGAAGTAGATCAATTGATTTCCGATAGCATCAAGCCGAGTCTCTAGATATCTCGTGTAAATACAAATGTCCAGGTTCCCACAATGGCACATTGTCTCAATTAGAATGGGCGTTTCAGAAAACCTCCAACGGGAGAGTGCAAATCGGAAGCATGCTACTATAATACCCAGCCTCCAACGGCGACTGACACATATGTGCCGAGTGGATGTGAAAGAGGTTTCGGAGCAGCGTCAATGTGATCAGCTGCACGGATCAGCACAACCGTATTAGCCAAGAGCTTCGATTTCTGGATACCTTGTTCGAAAACCTTGAAGATGTTGAGGTTTCTCTCCTGAAATATGATACGCTAGCATACGAACGGCTGTATTGGCGGGAAGCTATTAGAACCGGATTTTGTCAACTCCACGTTCGCGAACTTCGACCCAGAGCGGGAACGTGAGTGATACACAAGGGAATTATCAGTGCGATTGGACGTGGAGAGCGAATCAGCCGCATCCACAGGCACTGGATGTGCACTGGATTGATCGATCACCGGGGGACACAAAGTAAGATGTCGGCGGAACGTCCACGATTGCGGTGCTGACCGTCTGCGCTTTCCAGACTCCCCAGAAAACGGAGTCTGTGACGGCGCTAAAAGCGTCTTTCCGGAACACACGCTCTGGAGATCCAACTTCGCAGAAATACTATGCTACACTGAGTGTTTCACGGTTCCCATCCCGCATTGGCGATAGATGGAACTTCCAATGAGTAGCAATAGCAGCAGACAGAATGAAACTCAGCATAGACAAGTTCTTTCTCGAATATAATATGCTCAATTTTATGCAGAACAGTGGTTTCGTTTCTGAAGTTGTTTCATTTTACGTCACATTTCACGAACACGGTAAACCAGAGCTTCAGTGCAAAGTCAACAGCAATATTCAATGCACTATTAGGCATTCAGATTTGGGTCATCGAAATCGTGACCGAAATCAATATGAAATCTGCCATACAGACCCACAAAATGTCCGAGATATCACAGTCACAAGAAATTGGGGCTCAGAAAACTGGTACCCGGAACCGCCAGATAAGTCCAATCATTGGTTTGTACACAAACAACACCGGACAATTCGAACACAGTTTCTGGAATAACAAAACCCGACATTAGATTCTGACCTAGTTTCCTAGTTCCCTTCATATCACAAAAGCCGTCTACCGAGACATCTGACATGATTAGTGTGATTGTTCAAGCGCGTTGACGTGCGACGAGGAGTGGCCAAAATATTCGTAACAACAAACCTGCAACTGGGGGACCTGTACAGGGAAACGCAGAAATGATGTGCAATTAGTGCATGATACACGGTAAATTAGTCAAACCGAGTAATCAAGGTCAGGTTTGATCTCATGTACATATTGAAACATG
>NW_008754298.1:0-1642 GCF_000715545.1 Opisthorchis viverrini | reverse complement strand
TAAACCTAACCCTAAACGTAACCCTAACAATCACCCTAACCCTAAACCTAACCCAACCATAATCATAACCATAAACGTAAACCTAGCCATAAGCCTGAACTAACCCCAACCCAAACCTAAACCTAAACCTAAGCCTAACCCTCAACCTAACCCTAAATATAAACCTAACCCTAACCCTGACACTAAACCTTACCGTAACCCTAAAACCGACACTAGCACTAAACCTAACCCTAAACCTAACGATAACCCTAACCCTAACCCTAACGCTAACGCTAACACTAACATTATTCCTAACCCTAAACGTAAACCTAAACCTAAAACTTACCCTAACCCTAACCCTAAAACTGACCCTAATACTAACCCTACACCTAAGCATAATCCTAACCCTAACGCTTACCCTAACCCTAACCCTAACACCAAACCTAACTCAAAACCTATAACTAAACCTAAACTTAAACCTAAACATAACCCTAACCCAAACCCAACCCTAATCCTTACCCTAAACCTAACCCGAACACAACCCTAACCCTAACCCTCACCATAAACCGAGCCCTAACACTAACCCTAAACCTAACCCTAAACCAAACCCAACCATAATCCTAAACATTACCCGACTAACCCTAACCCTAACACTAACCCTAACCCTAACCCTAACCATAACCCAAAACATAACCCTAACCCTAACCCTAACCCTAACCCTAAACATAACACTAAACCTTACCCTATCCCTACAACTGACACAAATACTAACACCAAAAGCTGACATTAAACCTAAACCTAACCCTAACAATAACGCTAACCCTAACACTATCCTTAACCCTAAACCTAAACTTAAACATAAACCTTACCCTAACCCAAACCCTAAAACTGACCCTAAAACTAACCCTATCCCTAAACCTAACCCTAACCCTAACAACAACACTAACCCAAAACCTATAACTAAACCTAAATTTATCCCTAAACCTAACCCTAAACCTAACCCTAACCCTAACAACAACACTAACCCAAAACCTATAACTAAACCTAAATTTATCCCTAAACCTAACCCTAAACCTAACCCTAACCCTAACAACAACACTAACCCAAAACCTATAACTAAACCTAAATTTATCCCTAAACCTAACCCTAAACCTAACCCTAACCCTAACAACAACACTAACCCAAAACCTATAACTAAACCTAAATTTATCCCTAAACCTAACCCTAAACCTAACCCTAACCCTAACAACAACACTAACCCAAAACCTATAACTAAACCTAAATTTATCCCTAAACCTAACCCTAAACCTAACCCTAACCCTAACAACAACACTAACCCAAAACCTATAACTAAACCTAAATTTATCCCTAAACCTAACCCTATAATCCTAATCCTAACCCAAACCCTAAACCTTACCCTAATCCGAACAATAACCCTAACCTAACACTAAACCTAATCCTATCCCTGAAACTAACCCTAAATCTAACCCTAAATCTAAACCCTACCCTGACCTTAAACCCAACCGTAAAGCTAACACTAAATCTAATCCTAACCCTAAACCTAAACCTAACCCTCACCCTAATCCCAACCCAAACCCTGAACGTAAACCTAATCCTAAACTAAACATAAACCTAACGCTAACCCTAAGACTAACATTAAACC
>NW_008754297.1:0-1643 GCF_000715545.1 Opisthorchis viverrini | reverse complement strand
GAACCATCAAAGTTAGGATGATTTCTGGTTGGAGCATCCTAGTTTAAGACACGTAGCAGATTGCCTGATTGGATAAGATTCTTTAGAAAAGGAAACTTAAGTAATTCCGCTGCAAGGTTCCGAATGCACTGCACACTGTCAAATATTATTGTTGGGTGGTATAAAGCTTAATCATCATACATATGGATGAATTAATTAGTGTGACATATAGGTCCATCTAACCGGGGCAATTGCAAAACGTTTCGGCTGGCTGACGAAGGAAGAAAACACCAACGGAATTGGAAAAACCGGGGCATTTTTCGGATAATTTGGCATTTGTCTCCTCAGGGTGGCATTATCAAACTTGGAGGGTGAGCTTATGGTCAGAGATTTTGCCGAGCAGAATATCTTTGTCGCTACTCATGTGTACTGGTGGCAGAAAGATATTGCTACTGCTGATGTAAGTGAGATTATTTTCTGGAATATTTACCCTCCCTCATTGAATTTTGCTGGTCACACTTAACAAGTTATGCTGGATAGGCAATGCACTTGACATGCCGAAGCGCCGTTTGACTCGTAGAACTCTCTTCGCCTAGCCAAATACGGAGCGGAGAGGATCCAGTGGTGTCGGTCCCACTATTTGTCAAGGAGACGCGAATGCATTTATCATCCAAGGATTGGGACTTCATATGAAACAAAGCAATGCTTAGTGATGCTGCCAGGTGTAGTTATGGAAGAAAATCAATAAAGACTCTCTACCAAAGCCACTGCTTTCACTTCTCAGCTCTCGCATTCACCGCCATGTAAGACAGTCAGAAAACGTTTACGCCATTGAATTTCCTGGATCATCGCATCCAGTTTGTGGCTCAGAATACTTTTCTCCTCTATCTTTGCTTGATGAAACTGCAACGAATGGAACCACTATATTTTGGTTAGAGATTTTTATCCAAGTGACTGTATTGATTGATGGAGAAACGTTAGGGTAACAAGGCTTCAAAACGCCACAGTTAAAAATAGGGATCTTATCTATAAATCCAGCTCTTATTACGGATTACGACGCTTCAGACGGAATATGAAGATTCAGCGATGTGTGGTGTGACGTTCATGAATGGCGTAAAAACGAAGTACTCCCACTTTTGTACTAGTACGATTAACCTAAGCCGCTCCTAGACATGAGTAGGTGCATATTCACGTACAAATTTAGATTGAACTAAATCGTCCTAATGACTCCTCGGACTCGACAAGCCTCCATTTCATCCAAGTAACCACTTGTTTCTACTCAGGGTATATCCCGAATATCCCTAAAACTACATTTCCGGTTTCCTTTGACCACACCACTAGTTCAGCTCTAAAGGGTTTCCCTTAAGCTACCGTTATTTCCAGTCAGATTACACGGACAACTGTAAAACGGATAAAGGACGGTGATCTGATGAATGGGAATTCCCTAGTATCGTCAGGCGAACAAGCAGACGGTGCCAGACTCTGGTGAACGACATGTGAACCGTGTAGCCTGCTGGACCAGACACTCAGGTTGCCTTAAATTTGACTTTGCAGACTGGGTATACCTGCAGCCTTAAGGCGGATAAAATGAAATGTCAAAAGGCATATTTCTCACACTGCCCGTTTTTTATGCGGATTTTTGTCGATAAGCTCGAAGCAGAATG
>NW_008754296.1:0-1643 GCF_000715545.1 Opisthorchis viverrini | reverse complement strand
GGCATGCCCTGATTGGTCAGAATGTCAGCGAATATGGATCGGGCATTTTGGTTTGGCGCCTCTCGCCCTTCTGCCAACGCCTCATGGAGCACTCTCTGATGACCCCATAAGTACGACTGCAATAATTTTCCTTCGCCCCCACAAAGGGATCTCTGAATCTCCCGTGGCATTTGATATACCATGGTGGGCGCAACGAGAATCCAAGGACCGGCAAAGAGTTGCAAGACCCCTCAGAAAACATAAATAACACTTCCACTTCCCGGTGATCGGAACTGTAGAAGCTGGAACCAATATGTCTACGGTACAGGGTTTATAACTGACAAGTTAAACTGACTGATTGATTTTAACGCTCTTATGGAAGTGCTGAACGCCCGGACGCCGTATGAACAGCTGGAATTGGCTTTGCGTCAGGCTAGTAGCTAGTGGTCATCCAGTTTAGATGCCTCGGCGTCAGTGGGCAACGTGATCCCAGATTAACTGATCTTGAACAAGACTTCGCCCGACCTGAATCTGCCATGATGAAGTGGTGATCGGGGTTTAATCCTGCGATGGTTCCGCCGAATGTTGTGGCTGGAGCTTCGTCTTACGTGGTACAACCATTGCAGAAAGGCAAAACGAGACCAGTCACACCAAAAGCAGTGTGACTCCGTAATCGTTCTATGGGTAAAACATACTGTTCAGTGCGACAGGGGTGTGAAGGCGGTAAGGTTTTTCCCCCAGGCGACCATTTTTACATGAGACCCGATAGAGTCTACTCTTGAGGAAAGGAGTTAGAAATGGGTAGCCCAAAAGCTGCACACTGATCGTCCAAAGGTGGAACGTGGCCTCAAAGCACCATTCCATCTGCTCGAAATACTTATAAAGCTAAGAAGTCTTGTTCTGCTCACTAGGCACCTGCTATGCCTAGCCTCGTCAGGATATATATGTACCCTGTGCCTTCAGGTAAGGACAAACCCTACAACCGATCAGGTGAGAATATAAAGTAATCAGCTGCGGGTAGAGCATCCAAAAGAAGCTCTTACACCCACTGCCTTGCGGGTCAGGGTTAAGAGCTAGAGGAAGTGTCCGCAAAATACCACATCCTCCAACTCCCTCAATAATAATGTTTATTTCCAACTACTGTGTGGCATCCCGTCAGGTACGATCATACGGTTTCAGTCAGAATAGAGTATGACTAGGGAACTGCGGGCACTGGGGATTTCGCGAAAAATAGGACGATGTCAAAACTAGTGGGCTACATCCGATGTGAACTTGGTCAGCCTAGACCGGCTTGCGAAAGCAAACAGAATTACCGGGAGTTTACCTTACTTTCGGGGAAAATATAAAGCTAAGAAAAGATTAGATCGTTAAAAGTTGCAGGTGTCTGATGAAACGCAACTAGGGAGAGCAAAAAAGAGACATCCTGCTTGTCACGATCTGGCCAGTCAAATTGAAATTAAGTTTAAAACCACCAACGAAGCCTTTTCGGCCTTGGACGCTTCGGCATATGGCTAGGGTCACAAAAGGCTAAGTATGGGTTACGAAGCGCAGGAATCACAACTTCGGAATTCCTAGTCAACGGCTCAAGATGCGGCACCTTAACCAAAACCGCCTCCTCGGCCTGGCGACCAGCAGCACAATTTTCCGCATAGTTCTTCCCCCCC
>NW_008754295.1:0-1643 GCF_000715545.1 Opisthorchis viverrini | reverse complement strand
TCAGTGATTTGAAACAAAAGCACCAACAGCATCGCAGTTTGGTTGTTATAAATTTGAACCCCATATAACTGTTCACAGGAACAAACGATATTTGTGACTGTTGTCCTGTTTGGGCATGCAAAACTATGCATAATCATATGAATTGGGACACTGTTTATTTTGTGCATTAGATTCCAAGTGATAAAAGTAACTACGCATATTTTTTGAATACTGTGACTTTTTCGTCCAGAAAACGACAGATAATCCTTCGGGTTTTGTGTATCACAATCATTTGAAAATGCTGCGACTGGTGATTTTCAACCTCTCGTCCTCTATGTTTTGGAGCAATTGCGAGGCGGCCGGCTTAAGCGCGTCGCGGGTAGTCTAATGAACCACCAAAATAGGGAAAACGTCTATGGTTTAGTTTAGTTTCACCCAGAAATAGGTTAGTCATAATGAATGAACGGATGTGGTACTCAGATGCAAACATACGCCGACTAACCAAGACAGTGCATTCTAGAGGAGAGTTCCCAACCTCATGGCACAGCTTTTGGCATTTCCTTTCCATTCGATTGATGGAGCGTACATAACAACCGTGAAATGTGAATGACACTTTAACGGAATTTTAAAACCTTCATTTGGTGATGCTTGTTTCAATGTCCGCTGGCGTCGTTTATATCTGATCGTGGACAATTTTATACGTGTCGCCAGCCGATACAACATGTCAAACATATTTCTAATGAGAAATCGCTGACCATTGAAGCTGACCTTTGTTTTTGGATCCTATCCGTCTGTATTTCGTACATTACGACAAAAACCTCGGTTGATCCCCTGAACCCCTTATGGTTTGAAGAAAGCTGTGGTGACCAGTTGTTAGCTAGTCGTATACAGGAACATTACATCAGCAAACGCATCAAACGGTGCAGAATCCTCTCAAGGGGCATTTCATTTGTCTAAATGTCCACAACGGCGTTATATTTAACATATTCGGAGATCAATTGCTCCTCCTCAGAATGTATATTAAACAGTTTTCGTTCGTTTCTTTTTGATGCTGCCTACTACAACCAAGCCCAATTTGAATGTTTATCCTGCGTTCCTCCGGCTACGAAGTCTCATGTAACTATAATCAGGCTATCGTCAGAATGTGAATACTAAACCGAGGAACATGAAATGCTATGGCAATAAATAGGATAAATGTACCTTGGAGGGAATTCGACCACATCCGTCGGATTGAATTAGGCCTTTCTACTGAAATGGGTGTGATATTCTATTTTCTGCTGAGCAGAGGGTAAGCTAGATTAGGAAATATTATTGATCATATAAATATGCGGTGCTTACGGATTTTCTTTCCACCGAACATGAATTTAAACAAGGAAAAGGTTATCACACAGAATTGTTTTGCTTTCTTCAGTTGACTGAAAATTATGGTGTGATTAATGGCATCAAACAAGATCATTAAATGTCATTTCAGTTTGCAGTAGTAGATAGTTGTTTGGAAGTTTGAGGAGAATGCAAAGTAGTCAATCATATTATCCTCAGCTAGGATATACTACTTCGGGAGTAGTCAAAAGTTACCGTTTCTATTCGTAATAAAAATCACTACATCAGTCCCCTATACAGACTAACTAATGCAGAAGTGAAAATATTATCGGCTGAAAAACTCT
>NW_008754294.1:0-1644 GCF_000715545.1 Opisthorchis viverrini | reverse complement strand
ACTACGCCTACCTGATGGGCCCCAAGAAACCTGAAGTCGATCGTGGACTGCCAAAGATTTTTCAGCGGCCTTGTGAGTAGTGTATTAGGAGACCTTGTTTTGCCTCAACAATGTTTAACAGTTGACAATAAAAATCTCACTAATGTGTCTTTTTCAACATGCAAACTCAACTGAATCTAGCCTAGTAAACTTTCCACTCGGCGAATTTGGATCAAATTTTCTTTTCTGCATCCTGGATTCTTGCGTCTTGTGCGGAGTAACAGATAAAAATCAATCCTGATACATGGTACAGACAAAAAAGAATGCGAGACACCTCATATAATCATAGGGAAAACTCACTCCCTACTTGATCAAACAAATCAAAGGCTTACCGATACTTTGACCAACAGAAGGAAACATGTGCCCGGCCAGCAATTCCGTGTTCATAACTTTCGCTGTTTGGAGGTCCCAAAGTGAGCTTAATCACCGGACGCGCGCGGTAGCCTAGAGGCTTCGTATGTACGGTCGTCACCGTATAAAACGTCACTAAGCCCTGCTGAATCTGATTGTCTTTTTGTCTTTGCGCTGCGTTGGACGCGTGTCAATATGTGCTCACTCCATTCAGCGTCCACGCATGTGCTCGCAATTTTAGTCTCCCCGCGGACACCCCTGTTCACAGTTTTCCTCACGAATCCCTGCCCCTCACACACACAAGCTGACTGAATAACCATCGGTAAAGGATTTGAGCCCAGCGTACAAACTAAAGCAGATTCTTGTGTGCTCAGCCGATTGACCGACCTCCAGCTCTGTCTAGTTAATGCACACCCACAGACAAACAAATTCTCGTGCGTGTGTATCTCTTCCCTAATCTCTCCTGTCCTCCACTCTCCGTCCGAAAATCCCAGGTTTCTATCAGTCCAATCGCACTACTTGAGAAATTGCCAATCTCCGCCCTGATATGGAATTCACTGAGCTCAAATGATAACCACACAAGAACCGGAACAACGGACAGGTTGTATTCATTAGTGTCTAGGCTCTCTGATGTCTGTTTATGTATGGTCCTTGTGTGCCTGCGCGCTTATACCAGTTTCGGATAGCAGAGAAGAGATGTCGTTAGAAAACAACATACAGCCAGCGAAAATGCGGGTTACTGGACAAGAGAATCGCGGTATTGAGTCCAAAAGGAGTCGACAATTAAATATGGTGGTAGAAGAGAAGGGTGGACAATTTTGTCGGGTGATGGAGGCTTCTGACGATTCTTGATGCATGTCCCTTTTTCCATGCCAGTTGCTACAGTGCTTGTGTCACGAATATATGCACGTCAAACGTCTGTCGAGCAGTTCGTAATCACACCTGTTTGCACAGTGACCGCAGTGTGTGAGTGTGTCCCATTGTTTGAGATTTACCTTTCTGAGATTTACCTCTGCCTATGGATATAAAAATCCTTTGTTTTGGATCGCATGCAGACGAGCATTGTGATATGACTCTCCATGGTATGTTAACTATCAGTAGATAGCGATGACTCTAACTGCAAAAATCCCAGTTACTATATCCGCTGCTACTGAAGGGACACCACATGGTAGGAGTAATCATAGCAAACACTCTACAACAGATCCCAAAGAAATCACCCCTGTAAGGCAAGGTCTAAACTGCTCTCTTAGTGAA
>NW_008754293.1:0-1644 GCF_000715545.1 Opisthorchis viverrini | reverse complement strand
CACACACACAGTTCAGCAATGCCCACAAGCGTTTATTCCAGGTTACTTTTTTGGAACTCAAACCAAACTGTGTTGTCGAAAGGATTCCTTAAATAGCTTCACTGATACCCCGAGATAGCCGTTTCGCCTGTTAACCGTTCATGGTCATGCGCTGCGATCGGAGTGCCTAGAAAATGCAACCAAGGCAACAGGTATGCAGTCCGACGTAACTCTGACCATGCTTCCAGGCAAGACTAAGTAAAATCCGATATTACACCGCTCCACCTTTCGTGGAATGTTATTTTTACTAGGTTTTTATTTACTGGTCATATCTGTGAAATGCGTAGCTTTCACGTACTTCGGTCCAGTATGCCAATAAATACTTTGTGGTCCTGATTCTTTTCACTCTGATGCAGCGGGTGCTTTGGGACATACGAAGTGTGGAAGCTTGTTCATTTCGCATCAAGCCAGCTGGATTAAATATAGTTGGAGATGTTCCATACCACCAACCATAGTAGGTTCGCGGTTGGTGGCCTGTACCCCGTGAATGTACATGTGTAGTTCCGGAGCATTGGTTTCGAATGACGTTCCCTTTTTCTCATCGTATTCTGTAATGTTCTGGCGATCATTTTTCCCAAATATAGGTGGAGTTACGGAAAATCAGTAGATGGGACAGACTAATCTAAAAGAACGGGAAGATTTTGTTTGTCAAACCCAACTGACTGGGTTCGTATTCTGTGTGCGAGGCGTTTTTCCCGTTTACCGGTGTGTCGATTGTCTGAAGCAATTAAGGTGCTTTTATCCTACTGGCCGCGAAGTGGTCGAGACCCTTCGTTCTGTAGCTCTAAGGCAGCTTTATACCTATTCCCTGACAGTCTGTCGTCCTCAACGCATGTTCTACTGGGAGTGACCACTACCTGTGCTGATGGGTTCACATTGCCGGTCAAACTAACTTATCTGTCCTGCTCCACTCTTGCGCTTTTGAAGGGACGGCTTCTAATCGGTCGATCGCTCGTATGACTTCTCGGGGGAGATGCTGGCAGTCTTGATGTCGGGTTGCTAGGGTGTCTGCGCGGGACGTTGTCCCTCCTGTTTTCTGTAGTTTCCTTCGGCTTAGCGTGCCCCGAGGAAGTATTTGCACTCACCCACCCAGTAGCTTACAACCACAGTTACAGTCGACCTTAGTGGCTTAGTGCCGTATGGTCGCACAGCGCGATTCGTTCGAACTCGATGTTGGTTGGGTTCGGAATTAATGCAGCTAGAATGAAGCAAACTGCGTTCTGTGTTGCTGCTTATCGCGTTCCGTAATTGGCAAGCTGGTAACATGCACAGGATTGTCCGGTAGTACTAAGTATGAAACACGTTTGTGGGAGATTACTTCTCCAGGGGCCTCGCAAATCCAGTCGGCGACTGTGCTATGCTAATTTCAGCACATTGTTTTTTTCAATTTGGGTGGAATTTAGATGGGACTCCAGCGGGTGATATTCCACGTGGCGGCTGTTGGTCGCCGGCACAAGTTTCCGTCACTGGCCATTCGGGTTTCTGGCTTAATTTCTCTGAAACTGTCCGGTCAACATCGCCGTTGATCAACCGACGGTGGCTTACGCAGTCAGCTCCTCAATACGTGACATGGCCACGCATTTCCGTGGATATCGGACATCTGGC
>NW_008754292.1:0-1645 GCF_000715545.1 Opisthorchis viverrini | reverse complement strand
TGTTCCCCTGTGGCGTTTAAATTAAGCCACATAAAAACCCAGCCTGTCTGGAAATTCGTCTTTCAAATAGAACAATTTGGAGACAGCTGCACGCGGTAATGCGCCACAGTGAAAATAAAAGGCGAACTAATACTCAACTTCTGTGAACAGACCGAGGTGATGATAGCTTCTTTCTAAGACATGATATGTGTCACAATGCGAAACCATTCGTTATCATTCTTCACTGCACCAGGTTTAATAACTAACGCATAAAGCTCAATCGTCTCCCTCTTGGTTCTGCACAAAGTATTTGGGGACGTGTTTGAATGTGTCTGCAAAACATTCACAAGAGCCTTGAAAAACAAGATTAGGTCTAAGCATGTTTTGACAGATGACAGTCGCCAATCTTGCTTTTTCAATGACTAGGAGCACGTGCTGATCCACGCCACGCCGGGGAATAAAGCCATGTCTTAAGAATCATGCTTCAAAAGGGAAACTACTCACAAAGTTGCTGAAAACTCTTCGACAGCCCACGACCGGTTTTGCCCTTCATGGTGCTCATCAGGTAGGTGAAAACCAAATTAATTTGCAAATAAGTATACATCTCTTATTCAAGTAGAACATACTTTTGACAAAAAATCGGTGTCTGCGCATACCCGGTGAGCCCCAAAGAAGCACAAACCTGGTCAGAAAGCTCGTGAGTAATTTTCTCCATGAAAATATACTGAGATATATCGAATATTGTGCAAACTGAAAAATGAGACCGCCTGTGTAGAGCACATTCAGCTGTAAAATATCATAAACGAGAGATTCAGTTGAGTCTCTCGTGAAACCCAAATTGATTTTCAAATGAGGGTGTTTCTCGCAAATCATGATTCAACTTTATCTTTTGTCTGCGTGTTGTGCAAAACCAGGCAGTACGTTTTCAACCAGTCATGTTTATTTAGTTATTTTTTCTAATCGTTCGATTCTAGTCATCCTAACGCCTCCGTTTGGTACAAACGTATCTAGAAACAGCTGACCGATTGATGTCGGGAGTACAATCAAAAAATGGACTAGTGAGCATGCAACACTTGACGGACATCAGCGATGAAAATGTGTGTGCTGTGACTGATTGCTAACGTTCTTTCAAGGAATTCGTCGATAAATCAACTCAGCGCCTTTGTGTTCGAAATCAACCAACTGGATCATTCTAGACAGACTGGATGGCAGAGATTACTTTAGCAAAATGTATCATATAGTTTGGAAAGTACTTGCATGTGGGCGTAATTTTGTACATTCATGCATTCAACTTTGTGCCTTTTGCGGGTTTAGAAGTTGGCTGCGAAAGTGTCGCCTGACATGAACGTTGGTAGGTGTAATAACAAAGCTCATGGATGGGCGCAACTTCAAAGCTTGCTTGGCAGGTGCTATTGCAAGCCTACCATCGTCGAGGAAAGACAAAATAGAACAAGGAAGATTGCGTTTGGAAATTGAAAAAATAGTTTGCATTTGTCACGTAATCTGTCCATATTTTGTCAGCTCAACGACGAATGGAATGATAATCTAAATTTTCAGTTGATTTGAGCAAAGTCGGCGTTTTCGTCAAAAATAACTTCAAAATATGAGGCCATCACACCACATATACTAAAGACTCGAACTTGTGCAAATATTACGTTCGTCTAAC
>NW_008754291.1:0-1645 GCF_000715545.1 Opisthorchis viverrini | reverse complement strand
AAAAAATTGAGCGCACTACTCGGATAGTAGAGCCATACCAAACCGTTTTTGCAAGCTCCGTGGCCAACACCAAATTTTGTGCCACCAATTCTATGTAGACCGAAGGGGCGTTTGCATTTGAGAGACCCCGTCTTCAAACTAAGCACTGCCCTGCACCGTGTGGCGGTTTGTAGGCAACCAATTCACTGAGGTGCTTAACATCCGGGAACCGCAATTGCAGTCGTAATATTCAATCGACCATGCTGGGTGTCTTATTGCTGCTTTAATTTGGAGATGTAATATTCCGTTGGCCCCTGCTGATTTTCGCAAATGCTGACGTGTACCCGTTTCGCAATGAGGCAGAGAGCAATACAGCCACGCGTGGTCCTCCGGAACGCTAGTTCGACACTGTCAAGACTTCTTTAATTTTGATAGAGCAAAATGACCAACTGCACTGCGTAAACAACTCATCTGTTTTACGCAGTAACAAGGTTTGTATTTTCCTGGCCAACAATGGCATTCCGTTCATGTGCACCTCCATGGAAATGGAGCATTTTTGCGGTATCTTCATGCTGTCCGTGCGTTTTGAAAATGAATGGAAGACGGTGGCAAACGAAAACCTCCACAGAGAAAAGTTGATGGTGCGGTTTTGAGCACCAATGGTTAAATGTCACTGTAACAATTGAGATGCTACCGTGGTATATGAGAAGCTATTGGAAAGCAAGTGTATATCGCAAAACATGTACGTATTTTGGCGATTTAAACTCTCCGCCGATGTTTATCACACTGTTTATCGTGTGGCATGACTTGGCGCTGCCGCAAGGTGGGCTTTTTCCTAATTTAGTCGCATACAGATTTCGATATGACTTGGACATGCTGCGCCAAACGTACCAGCGGTTGGCACCTAACTCCAGGGCAACTGTTTTCTGAGACTCACTTCTGAACCTTAACAATTCGACCTTATTTGTTGTCATCGTGATCATGGGCCACACCGATAATGCCAATGTTCTAGCAAAAAATTGAGCGCACTACTCGGATAGTAGAGCCATACCAAACCGTTTTTGCAAGCTCCGTGGCCAACACCAAATTACAGGTTCCATAACCCGTGACAGGGTGGGGAATCCTGTAAGGCGACTGACACCTGGTTTATTCGTTTTATCAAGTGACCATCAATGTATCGTCTATTGTTGGAGGAAAATGGAGTCGCATTCTCTTAATGTGAAATCTCATCGCATTGAAGCACATAAGTTTGGTAAAAACTTAATAACGGGTCTGCAGTTTCCGCCGTATTCTTCTAAGTTTCCTGACGGAGATGACGTATTTGAGTCTTCGTTCCTAATTCAACTGGCGCTATGGGAGCTCTGCTGATGTGTGGGCTGAGACAATGAAGGTGGATCTCAGAGTGAAGTCTTCCGATGTGGCACCCTTGTGTGATGCTCATCCAGTTTATTATCGTTGGACAACTACACGAAGCAAAGTAGTCGGTCCCCAAGTACTGGTTTTCTAAGTCTTTTAGACAACAAATAATGAAGCCGGAGTTTTCATTTTCTATCGCAAGGCAAGCAGAACCGCAAGCACTGAAGATAGACGAGGCTGATTCGAATGAACCATCAGCCCTATAGCCTTTCAGTACGCCCCTGACGGCATAAGGGCGCCCAAGGCTAGA
>NW_008754290.1:0-1646 GCF_000715545.1 Opisthorchis viverrini | reverse complement strand
CAAAACGCACATTATTAAAATTTTGAGTTACGGCGCCCATAGTTTTTTTCACCTGATGGCGATTGTGGTACGCACGTTTGGAAATGCCGAACTTGGAGAGAAAAGAGTGAAAGACAGAGAACGCAGTTTGCTGAAGCACAACATATTACCACAGATATCGTTTACACCAGATTTGTTTATCACTACAAACTGTGGCAGACAATCCCACTTTATCAAAGCGTGAAAACGTGTCATTTGTGTAATGGCCAGGTGAACGAAATTAGACTGAGCCAAATAGGCACGTGTAGAAAATGTGTGATCCACCTAAGGCACATTGAACACGTATCAAGCAAGGGATATTAAGCAATCGTGTTGGATGTCTACTTATTTCAAAACGTTTGGGTTCTACGTTTGATTGTTGCTTCACTTAAAACTACACCCATCTTCACAAAGAACCAAGAAGGATCTCTCAAATTCGACTAGAACTGTGATTTTGTGATCCTGTTTGTACAAGTCTGATATACAGCGCGAGTTTGTCTTCATGCGGTTGTGAGGTTGTTACCAAGATTTTATCCAGTTTCGGACAACATTTTGTAACGTAATGTCGTTAATTTCCTTACACTGTGACACATTATTAATCGATTGACGTGGAACTCATGAAAGAACTGGGAAACGGTTTATTACATTCAGTGTGCTAAACGGAACAAACCCTGGTAGGTTTGTTGGAACATGCTGCTTCGTGTACCCTGTTTTCCTTGAAAAAAAACGGTAAACTTTTGTTGTCGTTAGTGGGACTGAACGTCAGACGTGAGTAACCAATTCAGTCGTTCAGTAATACTACTGTAAGGTGATACTACTGATGGAGGAGGCGTGCGAGTAGCATGTTTCCTTCTTGTAACTTCGCTTTGCGTCTCTTGAAAAGGGGTATCCGTTAAGGAATTTGTGGAGTCGCTTTGTAGCATTTGCTTGTATTTGAGCAACAGTCAATGAATATCCAGGAAAGTTTGGAAAGACGTGTTCAAAGAGAAGATTGATATTCAGTTTTTGTAAACAAGATGCATATGAGAGTTTGCTTTCCTGTCAAATAGTCTGTAGCTAATCAGTTGGCATTCTCTGATAAGTAATTCCACAGCCAATGCCTTCTTCCTTTCACTAATACAAGAGACTAATGAATTTTTGGATCTAATCGAGTTTCAGCGTGAATCAAATAAATTGAACATCCGTGAATTCTCCGCATGCTGTGCCCATTCATACCTTGTTATGTTGTGTCAATTTCTAGGCTCCTTTTCTGTGAACAACTCAGTGAAACCGGTGTATCTGATTTAATATACATCGTTTTAATTTGTGTTTACTCACAGAAAACGCCGTAATGGTACCGGACCAGATTCAAAAGCATTTGCCTTTTTGTAAAGTTACTCAGACGTCAGCAATACTTTCGATCAGCTAGAAAGCTCTAGATATCCTCCGTTTGTACGGAATCCAACCTGCTCCTACCCACCCTCTATCCGATTTGAGTATACACACCTGTAATTTTTTCGAGTAACTCCATTTTATTCCCCGTGGGTAGTCACATTCTTGATGTATCCCCTGACCTTACTTATGCATGGGAGTACGCTAAAAACTGGATTGCCAGTTTTCAGAAAGGAAACTACTCATAAGGTTGCTGA
>NW_008754289.1:0-1646 GCF_000715545.1 Opisthorchis viverrini | reverse complement strand
TTGATTCCTCAACAGGAGTGTACTATCCGCCAGGTAGTCTGGAAAGCCTAAACATGGAGTCTAATATGCAAAATGCTGAAAGCTTGTTGTGTAGTATGGAATGTAAGAAAATATTTTGCCATATATTTTGACCAATGGAAAACCAGAACAAAGTTCTAGCGTAACAGACATTATAAGGATGGTAGGGATGAAACCTCGGGCAATCCGTTCGTTGATTCGTTGGTGCATGCTTGCATGCTATAAACTAGCGCGGCTGAGCTAAAAAGATATCCAACACTAGTCACAAACAGCGCAGCGGGCATGGTGTAGCACCGGACGCGGGAAACAGTTAGAACATGAGTGCTGCACAATCCCACGGTAATTTAGCACATCTGCGAATAGTGTGAGCGGAATTCGGCGCCTGAAAAAAGAACGGATAATACCGAATGCTTGAAGATGACAGTCAAACACGGTTTAGGGTGGAGAGACAATCAAACACGGTTTAGGGTGGAGAGATTGGCGAACGAAAGTGTTGAGTGTGAGGGCTTTATTTCACAAAGTTTCGGAAAAAAATGAACTCACAGAACTACCTGAAACGCTGTCCTGTTTTAGTAAGGGGGCAAGTGGACTGTCCATTTGGGATAAGTACCCCAGAAAAAATTTCGAATCGACGCGGTAGGACGTTGTGTCTTTGGGCACTGAGGAAATGACCAGAGTTGCTTCATCAAGGGAACGTCAGACTAGTGTTTACTGAAGCGGAGATGGAGTCCCTGGAAATGGATCTATAAGCCTTGAAACTATGGTCGGTGAAAAGGAAATAGAATCCAGGGGAGACAAATCAGTGACACTGTTGATGTAACGCAAGGAGAGTAACGGTTTTCAGCATGTCAATTGTACCACTCCGCTGGTGAGCAGTATTGTTGATGCGGAGAGATTTCCGATATTTTTCACCCAGGTTCCCCGGTTGAGTTGAGCATTGAAATAAGGTAGAATATGCACTGATCTCTGTAGACCATAACTTACTAATGAGTGTATCTCGGTAGAAAGTGAATTTCAAGTATTCATGATGCAAAGCTGGCTTGCTGGAGCAATTAGTGCACCTAATGCATATTTTTGACCATTGTAGAGTGCATCCACTCAATGGTTAACGTGCCAGTGATAAAGGAGGTAACGAAAAGAAAATTAGAGATTAAACGGATTTGTCGAAGTCAGCAGCATTCTGGAAAAATTAGATCGAGAAGATGGTTTCTGCGATACTGAATTTTTGGGGTGGTCAAGTAAGGAAAATGAGTAAAATGAAGTCATTAAAGACAAAATGTTGAAGTTAGGGATCGGCAGTGACGCGCATGCGAATAATTACGATGTGAACAAACATGCACTTCAGACAGCAGATGCAGGTGCAGTCCCTGACCGCGAACCGTTCTCAAGACGGAGAGGTTATGTAGTTATCAGTGACCTGTAGCACATGTGACGGAAGCTGTTTTCAGTATAGTTCAACGCCTGAGATTAAATGAATAGTGGTAAGTGAACAGCAGAGGATGAAGTAATCTATCAGTTAGTATTGGAGGGCAAACTGGACATGATTGTGAAGTGAAGAAACGGAGGTGTCTAGTGAAAGCTATGACTAGATTTCCTTACTGGAAAATTGTTTGAACTGCCGTATCAGA
>NW_008754288.1:874-1647 GCF_000715545.1 Opisthorchis viverrini | reverse complement strand
CTCTACTACCTGAGAGGCTGCTGTTCCAATAGCTTTGCAGGCCCCAGGTCAAGTGGAATGAATAAGTAAGCGCCGAAATCGTGCAAGCGTTGCAAAGGTGGAGGCGTTCCATGGTCGCTCTCACTCAATTGAGAATTCCGAGATGTTTGTCGTCTGAGGACGCTGTTTCTTAATCCTACGAACTCCATTGCTTCTCGGATGCCTCAGAAAGGGCCTATGGAACGGTTCTTTATCTTCGATCACGAAATGAGGGCGGCCGAAAATGTTACTTTTTGTGGAGCAAGTCTCGTGTTGCCCCTCTGAAGGCCGTCACGATTCCTCGTCTGGAGCTTACAGCTGCCCTGCTGTCTGCGAGAATGGACACGCAAGTGAGAGAAGAGTTGTCTCTGCCGATCACGGCTACTACGTTCTGGACGGACTCGATGATCGTCCTTCAAACACTCCGCAACACAACTACGCGTTTCCAGATTTTGGTCGCGAACCACAAGGAAGCCATACATGAACTCACGGAGGTGCGCCAGTAGAAGTACGTTGAGGGTAAGAACAACCCAGCAGATATCGCATCACGAGGTGTGTCTCCAACAGATTTAGAGCGCAGCTCATGGATCCGAGGACCGCCTCTCTTGCTAGAAGAAGAGTAGTCATGGCCAGCAGAACCAACTCTACAGGCTGAACTTCCTCCAGAAATGATGAAGAAAATCCGGAATTGCACAGTTGCTTACGTACAGTCGACCGTATATTGGTTGGATAAGTTTAGTCACTATGGCAGTTGG
>NW_008754288.1:0-266 GCF_000715545.1 Opisthorchis viverrini | reverse complement strand
GAAGTCTTCAATTTACGTTTCAAATTTAGTCCAGCAGGCCGCGTTCCCAGACGAGCTCCGCTTACTGAGCAGAAAACCCGACGGAGACAAGCGTACTTTAGTCGCATCCGCCAGTTCGCTTCGAAAATTGAATCCTTTCTACGATCACGGTATACTTCGCGTAGGAGGTCGCCCCCGATGGGCTGCTTTACCTTCCGAGACTAAGCACCCTATTATACTGCCTATTATACTTATCACAAAACATTACCACGAAAACAACGGCCATG
>NW_008754287.1:0-1649 GCF_000715545.1 Opisthorchis viverrini | reverse complement strand
GTGCGTTTCTACACTCTATTTGTTACCATATTGTTACCACATTCCCAAAGTGTACTGGCTCCTTGAAACCGGCTGTTGGGGCCCAGTTCAAGGTCAACATTGTGGTGTACTGAATCAGGAGATGTTATGCATGCCGAGACTTTTGATGCGTTAAAGCGTTCAGAGGAACAAATTTAGCCCACCTTTTAAATATTCTGTTGCATTTTTTAGTGGAAAATCTACTTATTTCGCATAATGAACAACCAGGAAAATGTTGGGCCATGAACAGCTGATCAGTAATGCGATTAGCTCTCAGTTAGACTGGATATATCGTTAATCATCCTTCACTCACAGAAACCAAATCACATAGTCACATATTTTTCACAGGTACCTCGAGTTGCGACGAATCCAAAAAAAGTTTGTCATTTTACAAAACCATTCTTTCTCCGTCCATTATTCTGTAGCTGGTCAGTGGGCATTTCGTAATAAATTAATCTGCCGGGAAGGCATTCTTCCTTTTAGATGGAGCCGTGAACAAGATAAGGATCAAGGTTCCTTGGGCACAGCCCTTTGAGGCTGGGGATGTTTCAGCTTTTCTAGAGGACTTTGAGGAGATCAAAGAGGCCGCCATGCTGAAGACCGAGCGGAGCAGGTTCGCGACGCTAAAGATCGTCTTCAACGGCCGGGCGTAGGTGACACCGGATGCGGCCAGAAGAAATTTTCGGAAGATGGACTGAGCCTCCGCAAAGGATGCATTTGCAGCGGAGTTCGACACGCCAGCCGACCGCCTGGTGATGATGTATGGCGCAATCAAGCCTGACGGTTATTCAATCGCTGCCGTGATGCTGGTCTCTGGATAAATGAAGCAAGGACAAAGTTCGAGGGAAGGTAGGTGACACCGCTGGGTCATAAAATGGGTCACGGAGAAGTTAGACCACTGCCATAAAATTGGCAAAGATCAAGGAATATGCCCTTTTCAATTCAAAGCGATTTCTACGGCATTTTCTTGGACAAGCAGCATACAACAGATGGTTTCTTAAGGATTTCAGCACAATCGCTGCAACTGTTTGACCGCTCGGAAAAGCTGTTGGACTAGCAGCTGACCGTTAAACTGCCCAGTGTCGGAAAGATATTCACTGTTGCAACGGGCGCTAGTGATCGCATATTTGGCGAAGTCCTAAAGCAGAGGAATGAAGTTACGTAATATACCAGTCGTGTCCTGACTAACGCTGTACAGAATCACTCGACCACCGAGAATGTTCAGCTATCGTCTGGGCCCTGATTAAATGGAGGCCATACCTGCCTTGGCAAAGATTCCATGTCGAAACCGATCCCAACCCCGTGAGTAGTTGAGGACCGCCAGAGATGCTGGAAAAAAGCTCGCGTGCTCGGCACTCCGACTGCAAGAGTAAAACATCGCAATGCAGCACGTGCCAAAGAAGAAGAACTACTTGGATGATCGAAGTTAATATGGAGATAGAATCAACCTCGGGTACAGTGGACTTTCTGAACTGTATGACACATAAGGTCGGGAAGAAGCTAAAGATCACCCTGTACGAGAATCCAACCGACGCTGGGGCAGTTTTGAACTACTAGTCTGAGCATCCGACGTCGGCATTCGCTAGCATTGCCTCATCAATCTTTAAGCGTGTAAGGGCCCTGTGCACAGA
>NW_008754286.1:0-1649 GCF_000715545.1 Opisthorchis viverrini | reverse complement strand
GGGCCCTATCCAGGCGGTTACCAAATACCAAACCCGTCTTATTCTATGGCAGGACCAACTCAGGGAATGTACATTCCACCAAGCGCATACGGATCTGGCCAGGGCGTCATGAGCAATATGCCTCAATACTATCCCGGACAACCGCAGTCCCACCCACAACAATCCAACCCATTCTACGGGGTTCCTACAACAAACCAACCACAAATTCATCCTGGAGCATATCCGTCTCATCCACCAGGGCCTTATTCTATGCAGCGTAAGTCCACACACGAACAGCATGCGTGGTTGTAGTATTTACTTCGAACATAACATCTAAGTGGCCTCCATAGCGATAGTTGGAAATACGATCTCGTTCCGGCGGCTTTTGAGTACCAGTTGCTGAGATGAGAACTGTAGGACCGTTTTATCATGCCGTTCACTCATGTCATTTTGCCCCCAGTGTGCATTATTTCCTTAAGTGAGGGACATATTGGTTGTTGGCTTTTCAGTTAATGTGAAAACAACGATTTCCGGTAGGCATCTATGCTTACTCAAAGCTGTTACTCGATGCAAACCGTAACCTGTATATAAATCTTTGTAGTGGAAGCCAGTGGGTATTACGTTTGTTGCTGTGGAGGCTCCTTTCGTGCCCTGGCACCTTTCATCTGAAGAGACCGCGAACTGGTTTGTGTTATTCTTCCATACGAACTTCCTATTCCCCATGCAGTGGAGTCGAGCATTCATGAATACTCGTGGATGACTCGATCTCTATCCCAGATTAGCCCCTTATTCATCATACAACTCAACTAGGAGTACCACTAGGCCTTGCAGGAGAGGTTTTCTCAGCATAACACTAGTCAAGAAGGAAAACTTAAGCTTTGAACCGAATAAGTTACTGGGATTCTTTCGCAATCTTTGTTGTCAACTGGCCTTTTTCCGCTTATGGTGCATTTAGAGATTCGCTGTACGAGGAAAATTGCCAACCTAGCTGACACCAACAATTATTTTGGTATACCTAACCATTGTTTTTTTATCATGGTACATCCATTTGATTGTACTCCGTCCTATAACTTCACCTTCCAAGAAATGGAAGCATCACTTCCGGCTCCCCAAGCCGGGACGGACCCAAGTAGCATGTATCCGTCAACCGCTGCTGCCCACACTCCTGGTCAACATCCATCAGCTAACACAATCGCAGCGGAAGATCCCAGTACTGTTCAACCACCCTCGTACTCACAGTTACCTGATAGACCAGCAGAGGATTCTCAACCGGCCACATCGACGGGAAATTATCCAAGCACGGGCTATTCACAGCCTCAAGCTGCTTTGCTGGAGGGCCAATTGATTTCTTTTGATTGATCTCATTCTGCTCGGTTCGTCCGTAATTGTGACACAGTAATAGCTATTGAACCGGGTTTCATTTACTCGCCTACCTAACTCTCGTTACTTCCTATCACTTTACCGTGTTCTCTTGTTCATCAGCTTCGTGATTTGTTGTGGGTCTGCTTAGCTCCCACCCAGCTCGCCTCATATATGCCTTTGGACGCCATCGTTTTCTCCAATTTTTCATTTGATTGACAGCCAAACGAATACACAATGAACGGCCACCCTTTGATTTTCTTTATTGATCAACTGTAATGGGCACAATTACAGGTCATTTCTCACGGGTT
>NW_008754285.1:0-1650 GCF_000715545.1 Opisthorchis viverrini | reverse complement strand
AGCGCTTGAGGAGATGCCGTCATGTCTCACTTTTTGTTTAACATGGTCAGTTCCATTCTTGTTTCTTCACGGAAGCTCAAGCACCATTGGACCTCGCGCAACCCGAGTATATCAAAGCAACTACTCTCTGATTCATGTCTCATGTATGTACAAGTACCCGGACATTCGTCAAAATTGTAAAAAATTGCCCTTGTGAATCTCAGTGTTCTGACTCGTGTATCATTCCTCATGTCATGTGTACGGCGAAGCACTACATCAATACGTGCGATTGTTCATTACAAATGTGATCTTTCAGAAATGGGCCATTTGTGAACTTATTGCCAGTGGCTTCAGATTCCAGTACTGAATAACAGACACATCTCTTCAAAACATTTCTGTTTAATGCGTTTTAGTCAACCTGATGTTTTTTCACAACAGACGGCACTATAAAATAATCTTATAACCAAGGTTATTTCCGAACTCATGATGGCTAAACGATCTTGTTTGACAGTTGCTTGCTGCCGAAAACTTCCACAAGCTAAGTTTTCACAGGCAGATTTATTTTCAGTAGAGATCTGGTCAGCTCAGTAGAGCCAATCTATGCCAAAAAGCAAAGAAGCTCAGCGTAAAATTGTCTTCCCTGTTGGGAAACACTGGAAGTGTGTATCTCACGAAATTCGGAGTTTCCAGGTCGCAAGATTCCGACTTGTGACTGAGCACCTAAACGTTTAGCCTTCAGCATCTGAACAGTCAGGGGAATAGTTACAGCAAAATCACTTGCATTATGCATAGAAAAAACAAAGCCCGTTCAAAACCTATCTATTATCGAATGTTTGCTATTTTTACTTCTATCAGTTCGTTCATTCATGCGTCTTGCGGAAGTTTCTACCTAGAAGGAGCTGCAGATGGGGGAATCAGTACAAAACTAAGGCAGCTAGAAATTTGTTCAAACCACTTTCAGGTGTACGGATACCCAATTTAGTAAGACTACATCCTAAAAAGAAATAAATAGCTTATGGAGGAATTGGCAGGCAGTCACAAAGAAAACATTTACAGTGCTTGTCCAATTCTATTGGTTTCATCACTGAAATTCGAGGACAACTTTGTGTAAATGTGATGTCGGCATATGCAGCGAAGCGCCTTTTACCGCTCTTAATGATCTGCACCAAAATAATACAGTAATCTGTAGCACAATGGTCCAGAACACTGCACTTCCAAAATGCATAGGAACTTAATAGGCTAGCAGAATTAATCTGTGAATGGAATAAATATGTGAGAATCCTGCATGAATACTCAGTTCACGCTGAGTCTGTAGTGAACACGCATCGTCATCTTGGTGACTTTGTAATCCTGTGACCAGAATGTTGCTGTACGAAATTTTTCTCATTAACCTGACTCACTGGGTGATCACAATATTCTCCCAAACTTCATAAACTGTCACAGAGGGTACAATCTAACATGCTGTGTCACTGCTTAGTCACCAGCAGGCGAACATCTTGTTCCCAGGTTTATTCCATCAAGATGTCCTAAACAAATGACTCACCTTTGGTTCCGCTGATTGACATTTCGTCTGAAGGAACTAAATGTCTGTTTTAGCGGCAGTTTCGTTTACCTTTGCAGGGGAAAACATGTGTCGAACCTGCGCTTCCCAACCGCAGTTTGCTGGTAAAA
>NW_008754284.1:0-1650 GCF_000715545.1 Opisthorchis viverrini | reverse complement strand
CAAACCAACTGTTTTAATGGCAGAAGCATATGGTCTGTCCAAACATCTGGACGCTTACATTCGACATCTGAGAAAGAATCAAGCAGGTTTTCTGCCAGTTTAGGGGGGAGGTGGACAATCTACACAGGTGAAACGTCTCAAGTGGTTGAGCAGCGCCAACCAAGGTTTGCCTGAACTTTGGAGAAGCCTTCCACTCTGAGGGTGGACTGCTTCTTCTGGATTGACTCAGCAAGCGTTGTATTCCCATGAAATGAACACACCTTACAATCTGTGTTTTTGCACTTTAAGTGCTCAAACTCACCTCAGGATCTTCCATCATCTTACGCCTGTCTACTCTGAGTCTTCAGTAGAGATTCCCTTCGGTAAATGAAACCAAACCGAGAAGTGCTGTGAAGCCTTTTCATTCTTTTGTTGAACCGTCAGCACTGCACATGCCACAAAGCTCCAAGGAGTCTCGAACCCGTGACCACTCGGCTAGTTGTTTGAACACTTAACCGTCTAGTCACGAGCGTCTGGTCAACAGTGTGATTAGCTCCCACTTAGACAGAATTTAGCGCCTTTTAATCATCAGTCACGGAAATCAGACACTGACTGGTTCCTCGGACGAAGACCTCCCAGATGGAAGTTTCACTCATCTTGTTACTTCTTCCGGGCTGCTGCTCATAAAAAAATTAGCCGCTCACCCCGTGAGTGAAAACAATAGACTCGAGTTTTCGGGTTGTTGATTTGGTTGCAGCAGATGACATTCATGACCTTGAGTAATTCAGGACGCCAGGAACTAATTTCAGCGGAGATGAAGGGATCTACGACCCAAGGACTTCGGATTTCTTTAAATATGTAATTCTTGGTGTCTTTTTAAGTCGTGTCGGATAGGCCATGAAATTGCAGCGCGAAATGATTCGACTGCAGTCAGACTAGGTGTTGTGTGACCTCCGCCCTTTTCTGAATGGTTCTAGTTGCCATTCGCTGGAAGTTCCGGATGACATGACACGTAGACGCTTCCAGTAATGGAGAGATGGCCCAGTGATTAGAGTGCACATTTACGGACCGGAAGGTCCCTGGTTCGAACCCGCCCTCTGCCACTCGACTCCCTCTGTCTAGGCTTGTGCAACCTGACAGTATTCCAGCCCTCCTACTTCCTTCGGGTGGCATTGGAGTTTGGCATTGAAAGGGTGCTACAGTTGAACGATTTTGTCTCAATCCCACTGCGCTGAGCTGAAGTCAGAAAATTTTCTGGAGGGCTCCATCAATTGTTCCTTGTCCCGATTAGATTCTCAAGCTGTTTAGGGTACAGACGTCCCACTATTGATCGTCTTCTCTAGAGACTTATGCTATTTCACTTTCTTCTTACTCTTTAATTAGGTGTGATTTACTCACGACTGGACACTGTGTAGTGCTGATATACTTTTGTCAGCGACGGGTTGATGATGACTACTCGAATTTAGTCAGAAGTCATGATCTGGTGGCCGCCGAGGCATGTACTGACAGCGTTGGCCCCTCAAGCTTCTACCTACACGAACTGTCCACGTTTCCTCTTGTTTTGTTCCACAAGACTGGCGTTTGATAGGCGCTTAGTAGGCCTGTCGCTTTGGGCGGTTCTCAGCGGAGCGGTCCTTTGCCTTACTCGGCTGTTCGCATTCTGTTAAGTGC
>NW_008754283.1:0-1651 GCF_000715545.1 Opisthorchis viverrini | reverse complement strand
TTCCTCACAAGCTGTTAAGTTCACTTGGCCTGTAGTGCAAACCTTAAAGAACTGCGCGACCTTTCTTCACTGGAACACCCGGCTCTATGAAGTTATTTTGTGAACGCGGTTCTGACATCAACCACTAACTCAACAGCCAACTGAGAGGACCCAAAAAGCTCCAAAAAGCGCCCGCCGTTACTGTGATTCTTCTGATTTTCATTGCTTCCTGTTGTAATTGATCAATAGTTTTTCAAGTAATTTGATGAATTATTCTCTACTGTACACGTTTATCATCAGGTCTAAAAACGACAAAGATCACTCTAGAGTGGAAGGATTCTTTCTTCCGCGCGCCCGTGGAACTGAAATCTATGAATGACTTGGAAGTATATGTCCGACGGTCTTCCACTGCTTGGACCGCACAACTTAACGTCGATAATTGTGTGAAAGCCGTCAGATCTCGCTTCGTTAATTCAGGTCGCAAAACATAGTTATCTAGCACAAACGATTCAACTCCAGTGGGGTTCACCACTTAAGGGCTTAATGGGCACAAGATACACGCTTATAGTCCACCACTCATGGTCTGTCAGCTCATCAAACGTCTCATGGCCAGCCAACCATCAGAAAAGTGATTTACTTATATTATAACCACCTTCCTTACCAGTATTGCTGATAGATGTTATTCTACTAGCTCCTAAGTCGGATAGGACCAATGAGCAGTGCCCCGGCCTGTTGCAAAGGAGCAACGTCATCTTACCTAAGCTACTCGCAATTTATGAGTAGTGTGCCCCAAGGTGAAATCACATGATACAAGCCAACTCCTGAACACGTCTAGTGCGTCACGTAATACAAGCTGAGTTAGTACGATATCCCGTGTGAGAGTAAGGTGACAGAACTACTAATCAGGTCCCCAGTGCCACTTTCTAATATTTCCAGCAACAATGAATTCATCTGCGTTGCAGCGTCCAATACGTTTTGCCTAAAATACAGAGGACCATAGGGCTCTTTTGCGGAGATCAGCTAAACGCCACCCCGGAAATTTGAGCAACAGCCTCACCTTAACTCACAAACGAAACAATCGTTACACCGGAAAATCGGTTGTGCTTGCCCACGCATCTTCCAGATTTGCATTTGTGGGTTCAATAAAACGTACGCACTCGAGAGTATGATCGGTTCAAATTGTTTCGGTTTATATAATCAACCAACAAAAGTTTCACTCACGCGTGCGCTTAACCCAAACTGAAATTTGAATAAGAAACAGATTTGCAGTGAGAGTGGAGAGTTGATAATCCGATTCCGAACTTCAGAAATGTTAAAGCCGTGGAGTAAGCGACTTGAGTAGGTGTGGTTCACAGATTGTCAGCTGACTGGCTTCTGGTGAGTAGCCAGAACATTTTATCTACTTACTCACTTGAAATTAAAAAGAACCTAATGCCTATTAGATCATCGATTACAAATTTGAAGTATGGCAACTTCCGGGAAACGCAACTACAGCTTCTCAGTTTATATCAAGGACAATATTTGCCCACGTGTTCGTGGTTAGAAGATATCCGAAAAGGATAAACGGCCATTCCAGCTGGCTAATTAGACAAATCAGAAGTCGTTGTTTAAAAATCTGGTCACATCAAGTTTACACTATGCTCATGTCCGGAGGCCAGCCGTCCCTAATACT
>NW_008754282.1:0-1652 GCF_000715545.1 Opisthorchis viverrini | reverse complement strand
AGCACTGCCCAAATTTTCTTGAAACATAAGTGTTATAGAATAACGGGTTTCTCCTCATCAAACGTTTGTTCAAACTGTGTCAATATCACGAATATCAATCGATTTGTCATTCTACAAAGGGGTATACATAACACCCACCGATAGACCAAATTAGAAGCGAAAATCAAAATAAGTGAGCTAATTCTGATCACCGAGACTCTTCAGCGCCTCTTCAGCGACTTTACGGCGCCTCATCAATATGGAATCACTCACGAAGCCAAGATCTTCCTGGTATTATTTTGTTATTGCCGGGGCACAAATGTTGTGATCTGGTTACCAGAAGACTCATTAGATACACAGCTCAAAAGATAGAGCTTTTGGTGTTAAAATGCATTCATTCGATTCATATTATTGAATCAAAGCCTAACTGGCGTTCTCAATAAATTGAAGCCAACGCCACAAGTTTTATCACTCAAAACGTGATAGATGAAAAATGAAATGAGATGCAATACAATGCATATCTTTTTTAACAAACGTACAGTGCGTATCTCGACTGAGGAATCTAGAACTAAGACAGCTACTCTTGGTTGTGCGCTCAACATACCCGACACTGGCTCGATTATCACCTCTCCTGAATGTAAAATGAAGGCATCCACAAGAGACATTGGTTCATCCTTCTTTGGTATCGGTTAGGTTTTTCGCCTGTTACTTAACTTTCAAAAATTACCACTTTTTGTTACTGGTATTGAGTCTAGATACATGTCTGTAGGACATATACTAAATTGGTCTCAAACGTGGTGAACAAAGGTTTATTTGAGGTGAAATTTTGAAACCGTAACATAAAAAGTGGTGCCTGAAAATACTATTGGCTTTACGCAAAACGCCAGAGGTAAGCGTCTCATGGATTCCTAATTTGGACAGAAGGGCTCAGGGTGCAGTGCAAAAATAAATTGTACTACTGCTATTGTAATCAACGAATGATCAAGAAGAAACGCAGAGGCGATGATAAGCAGTTAAACTATGGTTACATTGGGTTGCATGACTTGAATTCTCCGGTGAATCTTTCTACACTCTTCACGACATCGTTTTCGAGATACGTTGGTGCTTTTCCGCAACGAAATGCTGATCTTGTCATCATCATCATTCCTAGGCATGTGACTGCATGTAAACTCGAATTCTTCTCACCAATGGAACTCAAGCATGGCTCATTGTGATACGACCGTGTGCATGTAAAAAAAAACAACGTTCGTTATTCTACTGTAAGGTGTCTTTTACAGAACCGGTCCAAGCCATGACAGCTCCGAGGAAAATGTCTGTCCCGAAACGTCCAGGTTAGTGTCAAACTGTCGTTTCTAATCGAGCCTGTCGTTTATTATTAGAAACGTCACAAAGAAATCCAAACAAACTGAGATCGTCAGAAACTCAGATTATCATGCGTAACAGTAATTGTCAGTATACAAACAAATAACTAATGATTGAGGCCTAGCCGGGGCCTATCACAGTCTCAAATATATCATGAAAACTAGTACAAAGACCGGTGACTAATAAAACACATCTAGAGATACAGAGAAGAGGGCATTGCAATTTAGTGAGTCGTGGTCACCGGCAGTTTGTCACTAGTTCACAACTACCAAGATACCTTAACTTCCCCCGATTGACTTAGAAGATGGTTT
>NW_008754281.1:0-1653 GCF_000715545.1 Opisthorchis viverrini | reverse complement strand
TTTTTTTTCATTTAACATAACTGAAATTTTCCAAATACTCTATCACGAAGCTTTGTTGAGTGGTTTATTTTTAAACGGAACGTTCTTGATCTGCAGGAATTTACTTCTCAGCCTGTTTGAACTTTCCAGTCGTTCTGGTGATTCAGAATATAAATACGCCTTTAATAAATACGCTTTATAAATACGTTTTTGTGTCCTCTGTCCATTTCAGACAGTTTTCAGACATCCCGTGGGTCAGCTTAATTTTGTTCCTAATTTGTCTGAATTCTGCTTCCTTAATCTTCCATTCTTTGCAATTCCGTATTGTCTCTTTTATTAGACATAGTTCTCCACTACGGTATGTTTGCCTTCTTGGGCAGTTTGCTTCTCACTTCCATCGGTCCTTGTGAAAAAATCCCTCATTGAGCTGGAAATCCTATGCTCAATGAAAAACTGTCCCAATATTTCACTAGAGAGCTGTTGAATGCCGATTATGCCATCACGGCCTATTGGTTTTTGACGACTAGCTACAAATTGGAGCGATTTGCACGGTAGTAGTCACCGCTTGCACGAACTTGGACTTTCAGCAACGACAGACTGGGCAGAAATCTTCAATCTAGTTTAAAGAACATGTGGATCTACTGGTTGCTGGTGAGAAGTGGTCAAGTTTGTCAGTGCAGCTCAGGAAGACTCCCTTGCGTGCTTTGAATAATCGCCCAATCAGCGTCGTTCATAACTACCACCACCGTTGGTAGGTCGCAGTTATGTATACTCCTTAAGAACAGTCCTCATCGGGCGTCAACTCAGTCACCACCTCACATCCATCCCTACCCACTCCCAACCCACAGACACACATGATTTTTGTTGTTTCTCACATGTGAGTTTCTGTTTTCTGTTTCAGCCTAATCATTTTCAAGACATTCAGACCCCTCTACTAAGTTATGTTGATTCCGGAAGACCAGATATGGATGGTGGTCGTCGGATTCATCATTGCATTCGTCCTGGCCTTCGGGATAGGCGCGAATGATGTAGCTAACACGTTCGGGTCGAGCGTTGGCTCGGGCGTTTTGACGCTCAGACAGGCATGCACATTGGCAACTATATGTGAGATGTCTGGAGCTATCTTACTAGGTATGATTTAAGATTACTGCTTACCTAATTTTGTTCCTACCCAGGTTCCAAAGTGTCCAGCACAATTCGGAAAGGTATAGTTGACACGTCCCAATTTGATACCCTCGAAAATGGTCCTGCGACCCTTATGGCAGGACAAGTTGCCGCTCTCTGTGGTAAGTACTGACTGATATCCCGCTTCAGACGTGATTTCACCCTCCAGTGAAACTCACTCTATTCCGATAAGCCACAAACCAACTGTTTCATAATTGTTGGAAATCGTCAAGCATATTTCATATTAAGAATTTTGATTACAGAGGGGTTCGATCGAGACGGACCAAGTGATTAGAGCGCGAATTTACTGACCGGGAGGTCCGGGGTTCGAATCAGACCTCTGCCTCCCGACTTCTCCTGTCTAGGCTTGGGCGACCTGGTAGTATCTCAGCCCTCGTGCCTCCTTCGTGTGGAATGGAAGTTAGGTACCGAAAGGGTGTTACAGCTGCACGTGACATTCTGGGTATGGTTTGCATCAAGTCGCATGACGTAAACTGTGTGACTGAAGGA
>NW_008754280.1:0-1653 GCF_000715545.1 Opisthorchis viverrini | reverse complement strand
TGCACTTGGTTGAGCAGGTGTCTAAATTCAGGGAAGATGAGCTCACGTGAGGACATTGTTAGCTCCACGGTATTTATTGGTCTAGTAGGATTATCAGATGAGAAACTTTAGAAAAACTCTTCCACGTCGCACGAGCTAGTCAAAATTCGTTAAAACGCTTACGTGGCAAGTGAGTTTCGCAGTTTTTTCACTGAGCTCATTTCTCG
Source organism: Opisthorchis viverrini (assembly GCF_000715545.1). Lineage (NCBI taxonomy): Eukaryota > Metazoa > Platyhelminthes > Trematoda > Opisthorchiida > Opisthorchiidae > Opisthorchis > Opisthorchis viverrini. The sequence goes on along the minus strand of NW_008754280.1, from coordinate 1,447 downwards.
GTCATATGAAGGATAGAAAGGACTTAAATGTGGCTAGTTTTGCAATGAAGTACGGAGATCGTGGCAGATGCAATTAGCCCTGCTTATGACTGCCTTCTTCCTGGACTGGGGTTTAGGTTGAGGTAACATAAACACTTACTGACACTGTGAACAATGGCCTGATCATGCAGTCAAAGCCTTGAAAGAGTCGGATTACTAGCCCTCAGCGTGTAGCTATTTTGGTTGACACCTCGAACTACGCATCGTCAAAAACCTCCTAGGCCGTGCCCCACTGTCTGGCTACTCTTCCAGTATTCATCCAATTCCTAGTGAACGAGACTGCAGGCATTTGAACAAACGTATCTTGATGCATTGTTCGCATCTGATAGACTACAAACCTGGATAAGGTACAGTAGTCCCCTCCTTTGAACAGGAATCATCTAGGTTGGCTATAAAATTCACTTAATGAACATCGATTAACTTGAACGCTTTTTCAGGTCTCCATTGCAATATGGTCGTCTCGGATACGTTTCTGTAATTTTTGGTGCAGATATAACCAAACTAATATAAACAGAGATTTTTCTAGCTTCATTTGAGGTCGTAGACGTATCTCGCTTCAAACCCTACTTGTTACTTTGGCGGCACACACCACGTTAAAAAAAGAGTAATTGGCAAGCTCTTTGGGCAATCGCAGCAGGCAGACGGTACTGTGATGGGCTAATGAACCCACATATTTTCTGATTACTTGTAAGTAGTACCTTTGTTATAAGAACTTGTATGGCTGTAGCGCCACTGACATTACTCGTCGACAACTACTGCCCGTCTTTTCATAATTCTCAGTCGTTGGAACGAGTTTTTCAATGGTCCAAAAGCATTGTTTTTCCTCACAAAACCTGTCACTTATATGGTTCACATCTAAACAGTGTATAAGTAATATAATCCAGCGTTTTCGGCTTGAATGATGTTTTGTAGTTAATTTCAATTTCATTGTTGTTGCCCAAACATTACCAATTCGTGACATGACCCTGGTTTACAAGTTCAAATCCTCAATTCCCACTGCTGTTCAGTCACAAGTGGGTGAAAGTGAGCCGGTGGCGTAAGAGTCCTTCTGAACCCAACCACAGGAGTTGGATGACTTTCATTTTGGTGAAGGACAAACGGAGAGTAATGTGATAGTTTCTGCAGAACCATCTTCAGACTCGGACATCTTCATATTAATTAAATTACGAAGGATAAGAAAACGATGGTCAGAAAGTTTATTGATTCCACATGGCTGTAATATCGAGTATTCAACCAGCAGCGGATTTACCTCACTGACTGGCTTAGCTTAGGACCAAATGGCCGTGAGTTTGCTGTCGATTCAGTCAGTAAACAATTTTCTCGAAATGGTTAGAGCACTCCGGGAATACAGACTTTTTGTTTTTGTTTTTACATGAGGAAATCCTGCGGACGAGTGTATAAGTGCAAT
>NW_008754279.1:0-1653 GCF_000715545.1 Opisthorchis viverrini | reverse complement strand
TCCTATCGCGAACATTTTCCTCTGGACTCACCGGACGAGACACGTAATCTGATGAATAATTGTGGGAGAAATGCCGTATCGGTACTTTTTGGAGAAGGTTTCAATCACAGAGAACTTTTTATATAGAGATGACCGGTAGGTAGCTTACTGGCACCATCATCGCGTATTGTTCAGGTATTTCTAGAGGTCGAACCAGACTCCTATGTTGCTGTCATTGACTACAACCTGGAGGAATATTTCTGGGAGCTTCCCTAGCGTTCTCGTGTTGGTTTACATTGAATGGGCTGACCACCGGTCAGTTCGACTCTGAACAAGCATAGTCGCCAACAACTTCCAGGATGGCTGTGCCTTCGGTCCATAGTGCACGTTGGATTAAGGAGCAATAAGCCTCAAATCCATCCGTGAATGCGCAGTCGCTAGATCCTCAGGATGCTTTTTCAGGTGCCAGAATTTCCCAGATTTCAAACTTACCTGAGGGCTCACGAACCTGCGGCATTTATGCTTGGGTCTGAACCCTATCCTTTGATGAGTCGCTTTGGGATATGATCATCGTTCATTAAACCTATATGGCTTACCTGTCGTGGTTGGCTGTACATGAGGGTGTACTCGATTCCCTGGACCTTGGATGGTTCGAGAACTTCGGCTTTGATATTTGACTTGATTACTGAACCCGTAGTAGCCTCACAGGTATTGTATGTGAAATGTGTCAGGCATTCCACTGTTTCGTCGGGGTACATTTCTTGCTAGAATACATGAATGAAGACGTTTGGTTACACTACAAATCTGGGTGTGATTGCTTTGAACGCGCTTATATGGGTGACCGAGTGCAGCAGTTGCCCTTCCAACCCAAACATGTTGTCAAATCTCTGGACGGGGTACTACCGAAGGAGCTACGCCGTGGCCATTGATTTTTTTATGGACCACTGAGTAGGTTGATAAAAGGTAAATGTATCACAAGGCAACATGCTACCGTGACAAGTGCCGTGGTTATTTGCTTCAACCTCCTTTCCGAACGTTCAAGCGAAACACCGCCATCTTCAAAAAACAGTTTAGTGGTCTTTGATTTGTGCGGCCTTGTTTTGGCAAAACGGCGGCAATAACTCGTCACTTCATCCTCGGAATCAAGAAGGACTTCTGCAAATGTCGTGAGCAAGTACAGAAAGAACAATGCATGATAAAAGAGGCAAACTTGCTTTCATCTCGGGCAAATTTCGAACTCAGGGGGCTTGGTTCCACGTGTTTTTACACGAACTATCATTCTAGATTAGCCGGTTTAGCAGTGCCGATGAAGAACGGTTCATTGTGCATGCCTGTTTACTGAATCAGAGGCTTCCGTGCAGTGTGTGAACATAGCGTATAATGACCGGGTCTGTTCCTGGCCTTTACCGTGAATCTTGCCAGCTTCACGAGAAAATTCGGTCTCGCGGATTTCACTCCGGGCTTCACAGTGCTCCCCCACAACATCGTACCTTTGAATACAGCATTTAGCCGAAAGTTACCCCTCCTAGCTTTTTCGGCATTGAAAAGGACGCCAGTTCCTCGATATTTGTCCATCTTCTGATGAATTTCTTTTTCTAGACGACCGTATGGGTGTGACTTACATGAGCCGCTGTTGGAAATTTTCGAAATCTCGGATTGTGTCGATCAGGTGAA
>NW_008754278.1:0-1654 GCF_000715545.1 Opisthorchis viverrini | reverse complement strand
AGGAGAGGAACGCTGTACAGTGATTGGTTCACTAGCAACCAGTGCTTTTGTACTTGATTTCAAACTTTCTAGAAGTTGCACACTGAAACCTGCAAAGGAGTCAGCTGGGTGTGCATATCTACGGAGTAGCATTTGTCCACCAGTCCAGGCTCACAAAGAGGAAATCGTGTACGTGAAGACAAATGGAGCGACTAACATGACCAATGTATGTCGACAATAAGAAAAGAAAACAAGGGAGGGCTGATTAACAACAAATGAAACCATCGGTCATGGTGTGCACATGCACAGCATACAGGTGTGGGGAGAGGAAGGAGAGCGGGGAGGAGGGCGAGAGAAAATAACTGAAAGACTAAGAAGTATAAAGACCAATGATGTGGGGAGTGGAAAATGGTCGTCCCCCCAGAGTGTGACAAAAACATAGTGCATAAAATTACTGTCACAAAAGCACAAACAGATCAGGATCTTGGCGGGACACCCATGAAAGACCAGGAGAAGGATTTCACAGACGGGGGGTTGATGGGTTAGCTCGTGGGCCATACATCTATAAAGTCGTCCGAGAACTTCGACAGGCGGGTGGTCAAACGGTGGAACTGGCTCATGTAGAAGGTGAGTTCGGAATCCACCAAACTAGAAGGGAACAAAAGAGGATCAGTGGTAGAAAAAAGTGCAAATTTATCGAAGAATCGGCGAGAGAAGTCATAGCGAAAGAGATACTGACCTCTGTCTAGGACCTCCATCAGCAGTCACCCCGAGCTCGCTCAACCGATGCCGTAGATGGGTCTTGAATTCATTATGTGCCCGGAGCAAAATGGGCTAGGAGCAAAAGAGAGAACATAGTGCATGCGCATAAGGCTTAGTGGTAGGAAAAACCTGACAGAGAGCGGTTGGGCGGAAACCGTTCTCGTGGTCGCTGCATTGATCGAAGACTAAGGAATAGGATGGGGACTCCTAATTGCACCTGTGCACGACGTACAAACGACTAAACGACGAGCGGTCGCTCATCCTTCGACAGTTTGTATCAAGATGGAAGTTAAATTAGGATATTCAGCTGTGTAGATATGTGGTAGCATGAAGCAGAAGACAGCGGCAATCGTAAATTTACAACACTTCAAAGAATAATTTCAACCACAGTAACATGACCAGCTAATGGTCATCCAAAATGTGACGGAAAACCGATCTCTGAAAGCAGAACGGATGCCGTTATCCATAAAAAACGTGGGAATGGATGAGAGTGTGAGGTCACAATATCTCGCGCTGTGATTGGTCCATTTTTAGCGGTACTTTAGAAGCCGATAAGGAGATATTATTATCAACTACAAGGATCCTCTAGCGGCTGCGATAGGTTGCGTCAAATGAAACGGCAACTTCAGCTGCATTCCATCACCATGTCGCAAAAAAGATATTCTCCAGCACCCCACTGAAACAAGCGCTACAACAGAACAACGTACATTTCCGTAGACGGCTTCTTTTACACAAAATAGCCAAATGTTTTGTTTTAGTTTTTGTCATGATAACGAGACGGTTTCTGCCTGATTTAACCTGCTTCCGCTGAGTCCAGGAGAGAAGTCAGTTTATAACAATTTGGCACAACTTACTGTGCAACAGGTGACAAGCAACCTGATTTTACTCCAAAGACAGCTTGAGCTCACTTCTG
>NW_008754277.1:0-1654 GCF_000715545.1 Opisthorchis viverrini | reverse complement strand
TGAGAAATCCATTCTTTCTGACGTCAAAATGCAAATATGAATACATCTCAACATCCACCTCTTTTGCTGTGGATCCAGCTATCAAGGAGCCTGGAGTTGTCCGGGGGCTTCGAAAGCGTAGACTGTTTGTGCTCTTATGGTTGAACTTTCCCACGAAAACTTAAATGGTATCGAATAGGGCTCAGATAAGACTTGGTTACACCTAGGGTGCAAGGTACTCGTTAACTGAGTGTGTACTCCTGACACCGTCCTATCTTTTGGTTCGTCGAATATTCAGTGCATCAAAGTGGGCTGCCTTGAATCTAAATCTTTGGCACTGCCAAATGACCGAGCTGAAAGGAGGAAAAGCCGATGGTAGACCGGCGATGAGTACTCATCAATCGTGTTAGGAGTACCGAATCTTTGAGGGTGTTTTCCCCTTGAGGAAATGCGTGTTTTGTACCACATCAGTCTTCCGAATTCATCAAACAGTGAACTACCCGCCAGCACAAAAACACGCTCTGACTGAGCACATTTTGACCACAATGTTAAAAACTGTAAATTCTTCACATGTAGTTTCGCTAGGGATAGAGTGTTCCCCTTGCAGCCGGTGAACTCTCACCCGTGGCTTTCCCAAAATTTACGCCTGGAACATTTTTCCAGCTAGCAACAAATTTTTACATCTCGCTAAGATCTGAATTCATTTTTGTGTAAGCAAGATATTCCTCCATTTATCCAACTAACCCCAAATAATCCTAGAATGTGCTCTACGCGCATTCGTGCAAACGATCTGGGTGATATTATCAGATGAACTTGGATGAAATTGATGAACGTGGAGAACGTTATATGTGTTGAGCGTGTCCTCATCCATCCAGTGATATTAGATCACTTGAAAGTTTCATTCATTTGAAATAACTCGCAGCTGATGCGTCCACTGAAAGTTGACAATATCAGCGATGAGCCGTGTGTTGCGGTGTGGACTCTGTGCATCACCGACATGAGGAGGTATCAGAACTGATAATTCCATGAGTTTAGCGAAACGTAAACTTTCGTGCTGATAATTTCTTGGAACAAACGATGAGGACCGACGTCAGCAACGAAAGTCGTGTAATTCGGAAGTCTCTTCTTCACTATGACAAATATGGCCACACGAAGTATACGAAAAACACAACATCTGATATGGTCTAGCAAGGATGTACACGGTCGATACTGGAAACATGGTGCGCCTTTTTTTATAATTGCGTGAAATGTGGGGCAAACAAAAATATGGCTTGGTGAGGGGTTATACGGGAGCGTAGAACAAGCAGAAATATTTTTTTCAGAATATAAGCCTGGGGAATAGCTGTACTCTGGATATTGGGTTAGTAAGGTCGTTGGAAATGAGCCTCTCTTCATCATATATATAATTCGCTGCGGTGCCCATATTTTTGCGCCTCCACTTAAGCAGGCTATTCGGTATTACGATTTATTATTTTATCGATCTATTGAGGGTCTTTCGCACTAAACGGTACAACTGAATAGCAATTTACTGAAAAGCAGTTGTTTTTTTACGTCCACACGCCATCCAGTTTCACAATGATATCAAACTAAAGTAGAATTCAGATCGATTGAGCGTAGGCGTTACTCAACTTTCTCTGCCATAATGAATGATAAATTGAAGGAAGAACGTTGCAAA
>NW_008754276.1:0-1654 GCF_000715545.1 Opisthorchis viverrini | reverse complement strand
AGCTCATTGAGTGCATTTGAGGGTAGCTGCAGAGAAAAGTGCCATATTAGAAACCGCTGGTTATTTAATACGGATCGCGTTATGGTTGCATCTCCGGTTTACCATGTTTGAGGTTGGTTTGAAATCCTGATGCAAAAGAATGCATTTTTCAAACCCAACAATTTATTTATACTAAGGAAAACACTACATGGCGGTGGGTTTATAGACTGAAAACTCCGTTAGTTTGCGTGACGAAACTAAACTGCAACATCTGGTGGCAGACCACAACGCAACACAGATAAGGAAAGGGCCAATCAGAGCAGAGACTAAGGCGTTCGAATAAGATAGAAATACAGTAAAACGCAACTGCACTATTAAACAGAGCATAAAGATGAATGCTACATTCCGAAATTCGTCGTATTTCGGAACGGGAGGGAAGAAAATCACAACCGCCCTTCATTGTCAAGGATGCAATCTTGAGTTAAAAATTCATTCCTTCAGGTCGAATGATCAGGGTCAAATTCACTTATTGATTCTCAGTAGTTGAAGGGTGAATTTCATGACCGGAATGTCCGTGAGTCACTTCTCGACTGAATCTTGTCTAGGTTCGGACAAGATTGGGTTATCTCGGCCCAGTGCTCCCATCGGGTGGTACCACCGCAGCTAGGTACCAAAAGGGTGCTACAGCTCAACAATTGAGTTTCCACCCATTTGCCACAGCAGAGTAGAGAGACATTGCCCCGCATTTTACACGGTGTTCCTAGGATTCAAAGCTTTGATCGAACGATTTGTTCACAGACATTGACGAGACTGACGTGCCAGGCAATGTGAAGGTTGAACAACTCTACAGAAGATTATCTACCGATTTGTTCAAGGAAAATACTTCTTAAAAATCGTTCTAGCTATCCAATGGGCGCTCCTTGAGGCATATTCAGTTGGGGACTAGGGATATATAAACAAATGATGCTGCCGATTTTCTCCAGAAGTTCATGTTTTAGCGCACATCAATCGAAAACGAGCGCAGGACTCCACCCACGAAAAATCCGATATCACTGTACGTTAATCAATATATGAAATTTCGAGGGCAATACTTATGCAAGCAAGTTCAAAATTGAACATGTGTATTGGAACACTTTCGGCTGTCATGCACTCGGTATTGGATGAGGATATGTTTCGGATATCGCTCAGTTCGGTTTCAAATAATTTATTTTGCGCGTTGCGCGTCTAACGATACTGTCTGTCTCCAGAGTGGAATTTGATGAAGCTAACCTCGGTCGTCACTTGTTATGTCCCTGGGTAACTTCTTGATTCATGTTATGTACAGAGACCAGACAAATAACCGTACTGCAATGTGCAACCCATATGTGCTGCATGAACCGATTTATTGTACATTGGTACATTATGGTACATTGTCTGAGCTTGATCATGACCCAAAGGTGAGAAATAGTCAAAATCCACGCTCTGCGTTTGGTCGTTCCATCTTTGTAGATAATTTTACGTTCTGAACTCCCGTTTTGATTAGGACAAGGTCTGACCTGTTGATTTTGTGATGTAGTGTAAACTCCTGAATATATTTAGGCGATCAATACCTGCATTCTGTTTGTTCCAAGCAGCCTATTCATGTGAGTCCCCACTCAAAATGGATCCACTCCGCAGGCATTGCTATAGGACTCCA
>NW_008754275.1:0-1655 GCF_000715545.1 Opisthorchis viverrini | reverse complement strand
TTTTTTTGCCCATACGACGTCATTGAAAAAAAACGGTTGGTCTCACAAATGGTCATCGTTTCCGAACCAGTCATGATATGCCCAACAAAGTTAATTCAACTAATTTCCGAAAAGTTTGCAACACAAATAACTGATCAGATTTCTATTTACCAAACACTTGCTGTTCTCATACTGACTTGATTGTGACTGACAGTCGGGAGCTATTTGTCTAGTTACTGCGATCATGGTTTCAAAGGACTCCTGGGCTGCTGCTGTACAGGACAGTACTAGTCGTTTCGCCTCTCCGCTTTGTTCAGAAGCTTTGCTTAATGATTAGGCCTGCATATGGTGCTCTCCTACTCTACTCGACTCGGCACACAAACCAGTCTTCCTTTTTTTTATTACTTCAGCTGGGTATTATCCATGACAGTCTCCCACCAAAAATGCACATCTGGTTGGCACTGGGACTTTAGCAGCCTTCTGGCCACCTAGTCTAGGAAACCAATTCACTAGAGGTCTGTTGCTGTTGTATCATGACCCTTGCCTTATGGTCTGCGGCGCATTTCAGAAGAAGTCTAACGTGACAGTCAGTCGTGACACTCCGTTGCATTGGCATCCTTGTGGTCACAACCATGCAATACAACTAACAGAATTTAGCATTCGAAATTATGGAATGTGGAAACCGTATTTTTCTGTTTTAAACTCAAAATACCGACTCCTGATACATGGGAACCTGGCTCACATCTGTGCCGCATTAGGTTGATTGGCTTGGATTGCCGGATCTGCAAGGTCAACTTCAATTACATGTTGAAATATCCGCTCCTAGATGCTAGTGACCAGCCTGTGACACCAACCGGTGTAGTCGGACCGACATTTGGGAAGGTGGCGCCTTTTGATCGTTGAATACTAATATAGTGTTAAATGTGGTTTGTAGCCCAAGGAAATGACGACCGTTGTCGTTGAAAGCAGTTACCTGTGCCATCAATCGTTGCAAAATAACATATACTGGGCACATCTCTTTCCAGAGCGAATTCCAACTTGCTCGTTAGGATTCTGGTTCAGTACCTGCGTGACATTGCCTCCGGTACACTGCATTCAGACTAACTCCACAATGAATTTACCTCCACTCTGAAAGCGGAATTGTAGTTGAAGCAGTCTACCTAGTTTGTGCATTCATTCCCTGTATAGAGTCTCTATACCTAGGACTACTCCAAGAATGGTCATTTTACGCGCGGGAGACTCGATATTGTTACTGGAGTCTCCCTCAAGCTGAACTGTCGTGTTGTATGTAAATTCGCGTTCCAGCTGAGTTGTTCCTCGAGGTATCCATTTACTGACAGTTCCGTGAATTAGGTATCCGTGTGTTTCATGAATGTTTGTTTCGTTCAGCCAGCTGACCGATTCTGTGGATAAAGGGGGAGACTGTTACTCGTGGCAAAAAGCACACCGAGTTTCGCTATTATCCAATACGTTTTTCGTTTGGTAGATTTGCGTATCCCATCTTAGAATCTTCCTTATAGAGGCAGTCTGTCTCCCCAGTTTCCACTGTGTCATGTGCGTATGCAGCAGATGTCGGACAGAATACTTCAAGTAATGAAGTCTTTCAGTGTGGCACATTCTGTGCATTTGACCATCCAAGTTACATAGTTCGTTTTCTCTGACAACCGAGGGAGTAC
>NW_008754274.1:0-1655 GCF_000715545.1 Opisthorchis viverrini | reverse complement strand
AAATGACAGTTCAGAGCAATACAAGATCTCACAAGTGATGAAAACATCTTGTTATCGAAATCGGATATTATTTGGTGAGAACTCCAAGATCACTGTCGACAAAATACTGGACATTGCAGCGCTGATGGATAAAAACATTTCCTGAAGCTGCTAGAACAGTTCGCAAATGGCATCGCTTGGCTATTTCATCATACATAGAGTTCGCCAATATTTCACTTTCCAAGGGTTGCTGTCCTGTTGTCCAATCATTCCTCGTCAACATGCCCCAAACTTACTGAGTAGATCTTTGTACAACATACGTTTTTCCCCTACTTATTAAGGTCACATTCTAAGGGCATTGAGTAGTGTTTTCAATACATTAGCCCAAGCCATATTAGTTAAATCACAAGATGATTCCCGTTCATGGAATGACATCTTGGTGCCATTCATGGTTCGTCCAAATGTTCGGGTACACTCAGAACCAACATACAGGTGTAGTTGAGACCTAGTGCGATCAAGCCGATGGTTGCTCTGTATGCAGCTATAAGGAGGAACAGTTATTTGACTACCCATATCACACGAGCAACCAGCACATGAACATAACGCAACCTCTAACAGATCGGCCGTCCTACTGGGTGAGGTGGTACGCGATCTAAATCTTTTCGACATGAATTCCATCTATTTTCAAGTGCTATCTATCTTGTCCCACTCGACCATTAATGCTGGACTTACAGCACCCGACTAACTGCTCCGACAGATGCAACTCACTTGCGAGACTACTCGCTGCCTAGTACCTTAATAACCAATACTGATTTATTGGAAAATATTTACTCCCGTGAGTGGAGCCAGTGTATGCTGACAGGCCGAGGGGCAATTCACAGGTGTTTCCTCCTTAATGGTACTCGTCAGCAAAGGAAGGATTCCTACCGGCTACTTACTGGCTAGCCGTCGAACACTAAACCGTTCAGCAGCAGCGGCTGACCTACAGTGTGATAAATTTGCGTTCAACGTGACACCGGACTATTCTAAAGCCGGGAATTGCAAATAGAACATTTCCATCAACATGTCTCATATCTTACAACCGCCATTAGGATGGGTCTTTCATACGCAACACACTACACTTGAGACTGAGGAAATATCTTTGAAATATCTCCTGCACTCGTAGCGAACACCGTCGAGTCTCGGATAAGTGGCGTGATATAGGATTTTATGTCCAACTGGGTTACCACGGATGTGAAAATGCTGACTACATAGCCTACATTGGTACTGATTCACAAGACCAGAACGGGATAGCAGAATACGTTGGCTGAAATTCAGGAGGGAGTTGGATGTCCTCCGACATATGTCCCGTTGATTTAACGATAAAGTATCGATCGAATGAATACAGATGATGCAATCCAAGATGATTCTTGAAGGTTTGACCTTCTTTCCGGACGCCTCCAAAGAAAATAAGTGAAACCGGATGTGCCTGATCATTTTAGCTTTCAAGTGCGATTGATTCGCAAAATTTTCGGACTGAACAAAATACAGTTGTGGAATCAAATAAATACATCAAATTTCCACCGACACAAGGCTTGGCTACGTACGGTTAAATGTGTCGTTTCATAGTCATTCTACCATGAAATATATTTGTCCGTGGAGAGCACCATTTATGTTTCCGGTTGAAGATGACTTCC
>NW_008754273.1:0-1656 GCF_000715545.1 Opisthorchis viverrini | reverse complement strand
GCAGCCTATTTTTCCGTAATGCATTTATCGAACAGAAATACAGCTGTGAGTGTTGAGAGATTCAGAAAGCCCACTCATGGATTATCTTCTGTGTAGATGGCGGCCGATGGATTCCTCTCCGAAGCCCAGGATACCCGAGCCGGGAGTGGTATTTGTCGAATATAAATATAGGGGATACATTTACTACGGGTCCTGTGTGGTTAAAAGCACTGCATTCTAAGTGATTAGAGTTCCTCAGACCAAGCAGATAAAAAGCTGAACTAACTGGGGTAGAAATTTTCACTAAAATGGACTACACCCGAACATCGTAGTTGCATCATGAAAACCAAACTTTAAAGTGAGTTACCGATGACCGCTCATTTGTTCGGTCTATATATGCAAAACGCACTCAACCAGAGCGATGAGTGCAGGTCAGTAGTGTCGCCTGGGTGCTACGTGAGCACGTTAGTCAGCAGCCTGTTTACTCTAATTGGAGACGATTTTCACCTGGACAAAAACCGGCTTCGGAAGTGGCAGACATTCTAAAGAAAGCAGAAGACCACAGGTTTTGCCAGTGGATAGGCCCCAAGTGGAACATATCCAGCCGAGATTCTGCCGATCAGAGGAACCATTCTACGCGATGTTTATCTGATTCGATTTAACAGTCCACTAAAATATCTACGCAAGTGGTATGAAATACCAGCCTCGGCTGTGTGGGAACTACGGTCTGAAATAAACAGTATCCTGAAACGTAACGCACCAAGAAGAAATAATCACAAAGATGATACATCATCCTTATAGACATGGAACTATATTTTGGGTGATCACGCACATGACAACGTGGACAGTCCAAGTAACGTGTCTAGATAAAGCGAGAAAAAAAGATGCTTACTGCTCGTTATCGAAGGTATCCAAATGCAGTGCGACAGACAACAAGCGGACTATTGCAGATCGTGTGGCCAGCCCGAGTCCTAGTGCGGAGTAGTCGGAAGGAGACGAATGGGTTGGTGACGTTGTTAGTAAGCCGAGGGCGAAGAGCCCTGGAGTCTCCGGACACTCCAGCAGAGTCTGTAGAGACTGACCACAATGACGCGCTACACTCGAGGCTGGTTTATTGTCACCACCAGTCTTCTCATTGGACGGCTGTGTCAGAGAGACTTCATCTTCTTGTGAGACGCCAGGAAACATGGTGGATAACATGTCGGTGCACGTGTACACCAGACCCATCGCTTCAACAGCCAAACCCATAGACAGTAGGCTGGGGAAGAGAAGAAATGCATGTCAGGGAAGAGGCTGGAAGTCTGACTGATAAGAGACGTGTAACTCTGAGAGAGGATAATGGAGGCTAAAAGGAAAAAGAGATGATGGTCGTAACCAGTCGGAATATGAATCCGTGGAGACACTGCGACCCGTCAGAGCTCGTCAAAGAGTGGAATACCTTGTAAATCAGTATTAGCAGTTCGCCTCAGCCAACGAAGTTGGTCAGTACTTGGTGAATCTGCCGGTAAAAAAACGGGGTTTTATGAAGTCACTTCGATGCTGCAATTTCAAATGAGATGGCTGAACCCGGTAGATAAACACGTTTCGTGGGGTAACTTCGGCGCTCAGTTGAACACCTTTTTCATAATTCCCTCCTCTGAATACAACATTCCAAGCTTGAAGTAATGAGTTCTCTAG
>NW_008754272.1:0-1657 GCF_000715545.1 Opisthorchis viverrini | reverse complement strand
CCTCAGAAAAAATCGAGTAGAAGTATGATCATAGTGGACGGGAGGCGGGATCGTTCGTTTGCGAAAGGAATTTATTATTATATCCGTCGCATGTTCAGGCACACACTATCAACTGCAGTTTGTTCGAGCGTGCCTCTCGGATTCTGTCTTGATAGCTGCAATCTGTTCCGCTTGTTGGCACACTCTGGTTTGCAGTTATCCCACTGGGAATCATCCCTGTTCTCCCGTGGCTGCAACGTGGCCAGCGGTGCCGCGTGCCAGATGCACAAGCTCCATCACACTCAGGTGACCAGTCGAACTTGCCAAACGTAACTGAACACGAGGCGACGGCTGCAAACATTCGACGGAGTGATCAGACACAAACTGGTGGCGCAACACTCCGTTGAGTTCCAGCAAAGCGCCATCCAATGCCTGCTGCTGGCTGGCGGAGTGCACGGTCGGAATATATCCAGGTCCACTCTTGGCCCTCTTGATCCCCCTCACGGCCTGCTGACATTCGGCTGGTGTGTCAAACTCCGCCGCAAAGGCGGATATACGAGGAAACTTACTAATCGCATGCCTCATCAACATTCTTTACTGATAAACATGGAGTAATCCAAGATTTACAATCCCACATATTGAGTGCCTGCAGTCATATCCCTAAGTATATTACGCCACAGTTTTCGCAGAGTACAGTGCACAGCGAATGGCAAACTACGAAAAATGTATCGTGACTCGGAAGCATTGATGTCAGTAATATTGAACGCAGTCGCCCAATCGTTGCAGGAGATCATCTGCTATCACGTCCATCCCAGCTATGTTTTACTCCATATCGAGCACGGCTAAATAAGGGCGAGTGTGAGAATTAGCAGCCTGGAGGAAAGCCGACGCTCATGAATAGTTCATACGGCCGGGGATTATCAACACCGTGTCTTTGGCGCCCAGTAAGTTGTCGAAAACACCACGAGCATGGATTCTAATCCAATTGAGTGCCATTGTGATAGCGGTAAAATAAATCCCAGATTCCAAGTAAGAGTTGATCCTTGTCCAAAATGATTTGTCAACCTGTGGGAAGGGTAACTAATGTCGGGCAAGGCACATAGTCATTTCAAATGACTAATCCAGTCATGCTATAGAGAAAGTGGCGTGACAAATAGGGACAGTGGCAATGTGGCCAGGCATCACCGATACCGAATATTTTCACGGAGTTCATCTTGGACGGCGGACGTAATTTAGATCGTTATTTAAAACCGGTTACGTGTTTGAATTAGCGCAGGTGGGCTTGGCGAGTGCGTTTCCGGAGAAAAGCAACCTGCGTTGACCCAATCGGAAGTTTGTTCATCCAGTGTGAAAATACCGGTGCCGACTGACATCTCACGTTCAGCTATTCTGAATTAACGAATGCTGCTAAGCATGATACCAAATTCTGTGCACTAAATAAATATGTCGAACGATAACCGGCTCAATCCATACGCTGGGTTATATAGTTTGCGCAAAACAACAACAAAAAGCAACAACAAAGCAACAACAAAAAGAGAACATCCCTACGCGCCGTTCACTGATGGCCAAAATGAGATTCACAAAACGCTGATAAACGACATTATTCGCCTGCCCGATACGCGCAGCCAAATTTCAGTCATTTCGCCCAATGAGTTTAGTACTGAAACTGGAGTGCGGT
>NW_008754271.1:0-1659 GCF_000715545.1 Opisthorchis viverrini | reverse complement strand
CGAGATGCTGAGGTTGGGTTCGAATCACGCACTCTCCGATCCGTAAGCTAGGGTCCTAACCACTAAGCTATCTAAAGCAAAAGGCAAGACTCCTAAGAAAGAAGAGATTTTAGCTATCGTTAACATGATCCGCATGAGAAAAAATCACGAAAAACTCTTAATCGAAGTGCCACATGGTCTTATACAGTTAAATACTACTCAAAAAACAGGTTGGATCTACAGATGGGTGATTTGTGCGTACCGCAATACGACCCCGACGACAATAAATAGTATTATGGTAATAGTTTACATGATATACGATTGATTTAGCGGATGCATCGGGTTAAGTGACGATAACATCTTTAAAGCGAGTGAGACCATCCAGTGTAAGTCTTCAACATGCGAGTGAAACAACGCTGAGGCAAAATTTTATGTATTTCTTCAGGACACAAGCTGAATGAGGTAAAATTCCCTAGGAAGAAAGTGGAAAACCACTGTGGAGCATAATTCCTGCCAGTTTCGGTAGGGTGAGAGGAAATGGTGCACACAGCACATGCAGACCGGGACCAGTTAGTTGGCATTTAAACAGGCATACCAATATGACGGAGCAACTCAATAGGCTAAAAGCTAGAGAACAAGTACCTGCCGGTTTTCTGACACAACAGATCTAATAGGTGATCGGTCATAGTAGGAACAGAAATAAACGAGGAGTGGCGCATCCGGAATGGCGATCTCCGAAAGGCCAATACTGGCAATCACAAAGCGCTGAGAGAGTAAATTGCACAATGATACATGGAAACTGAGACTATGAATGAGGAGGGAAAACGTCCATTGACAAGAATGGAAACCGTACCAAGTCATGGAAGCGATCCAGCGTTAGTCGGTTTTTCACCAAGATATATTCGTACCGAGTCAAAACGCATGCGTGTAGAGAAGCTTGCTGTACAGGAATACTCTTAAGCATTGAATCACAAGTTGAAAACGGGAGGGCCCAAATGTATCATCGTGCTTTTCGCATCTCGCCCGATCGAATCGGGACACGAGGTCGTAATCGCAAGTCGGCCATTATGGACGAGAAGTCTGAAAGGCGTTGATAGTCCTCATCTTCATCACCAAACGGAACATCCAATAAGGACGAGTTTTCGGCACGATGAATTGGTCGAAAATGTGCACACGAGACTCCAGGTGCTTGTTCGAAGTGTGGACGAGGGCATGGGGTGCTACCGGATCCGTGATCATCTGGAGAAAATGCAGGATTCGCCGAAGCCTTCGGCATCGTCAGCGCACAAGGAAGCATTTCAGGTATTACGGTCAAGTGAAGCACAAGACATGACAATGAAGGCCACTCCTTGTCGAGACCCTAAAAGAGAGGGGACGCATCAAGCACTTGAGGAGGCAAAAGATAACTTTTACTGCAACAGAATGATGTTCCGTCTCTAACCGATAATTTGCGTGAAAGTGAAGCTACTGGAAAAATCGTCAGTAGCTAAAAAGTCCTATAAGACCTACAGGGATTCAAGAAGTTTCCCATTGGCGTCTAGAGTGTTCAATGGTTATTTAGGTTTGACGAATACACTTCAGAGTTTTATGGTCAACTATAGACTCCATCTTCACGCAATGAGCATCGAGTACGGGAGAGGAATCTGCATACAGACAAGAATAACTTGTACAGGGATCGGA
>NW_008754270.1:0-1661 GCF_000715545.1 Opisthorchis viverrini | reverse complement strand
TGTGGTGTGCCTGAGCACTCATCGACTCTTGCTGAATTGATTCAATGACTCACAGCCGTGAATGCTTGTCAGCTTTCCTATTGAGACTTTGGTTGGGTTTTAGGGTCTCAGTAGGTTGCGGGAGTTCTGGGGTTCCCTCCAGCAATCTGACCTTCCTGACAGAACCAATATACCTATAGTTCCCATATCCAGTTGCGTCTTGGTTATGTAAACAGATCTCTAAATTCTAAAACTAAGTAGGGGTGCCTAGTCCAAAAAAGGTGCATTCAAGTGAAAGGCATGCATATTCCCGTCACTGGGGCTAAACGCTCTCCAAAGGGACCTTCCGCTGTGAAATACTCAAAAACTCAACTTGATAATTTTTTCTGGAAATTCTAGGGAATACTACCAACTAAACCACAGGCTTATCGTCCAACATGCATAAAGCCTTATCGACCTCCATGCTCACGAACACAATTCAGTTTCATTAGATGATCGGCTAAATTACAACAATATAAGTCCGTCTGATTTATTCTATTCTTTGATCTTATTCTGCATTAAATTAGGTTAAGTAGAACATCTGGATTTCTCTGCTTCTACTCCGCGATGACATTTCTGTTTGGGTAACGTTCGTCGCCATTTATCGGTGTCCATAACTACCCTCCGAATATATGCCCTCCGAATATGGGCAAACAGTTGCCGACTGGTGTAGTGTGTACTGTGTATTGTTCATTCTAGACGCCTTCATTTCACTTGGCTGGCCATATTCCAAGCTTCACCACCATGCTAACTGGTTCATTTATTTCTAGCATTCTAGTTTGGCCGACACGTCACTTTTTGCCTCATCCGGATCTGCTCTGTAAGGGTGCTTCTTCTATAACGCATGCGATATCTTGGCTAATCACCATAGATTCCCAAATTTCTCCTCACGTGAGACAGAGCCTACTTGAAACTGACCAAACTGTCTGTAAGTCTTTCCAATCTGAGCTGAACTACTGGGTGAAATGATTGTGTTATTGCTTCGGCACCACTTTAACCTGCAACACTGATCGATCGGCGGCAGGTCTCTTTACTAATTCATTGGCTGAGATCCCTCTGGGGGTCAAACCGGGTAGTATGGTGCAGCAACCGTTGTATCATTTGGGATTCAATGCACTCATCAACACAGTGAGGTGAACTCTTGGGCATTCTCAAGCTTTGTGTTGAAGCGAATGCGGAACGTGTTGTTTCCGTTTATATTTACGTTGGTCAGCCTCCTTGAATGCAGACTATCCGCTCGATACGTGATTATTGTTGCAGGCAAAATATGATACAACTTATGTGTTGTGTGACGAACTCGTTCATAGTTATCCGTCGCGACAGAAATTGTGCCACTCCATTAGTGTCGCGAATAAAAGACCGATCTCAGGTGAAATAATCTGTCCGGGCACATTATTGTTCCACGCAAATCAAAGGAAGGAAAACAGGAAAGTGAACACAAGGAGAAGCACGTCCAGTCGAAAAGATTAGTTCACTGGCTTTAGTTGAGCCAAACAAACTGCAAATAACCTGACAGACTTGTTTGATTAGCTTTTAATATTGCAAGAGTTTTAGACACCTTGTGATTACGCGCAAACGTCGCCCATCAGCAACCAACTGGACTGACGGTGCCGCGCTTGGAGCATATGCATGGGCTATACCAC
>NW_008754269.1:0-1662 GCF_000715545.1 Opisthorchis viverrini | reverse complement strand
CCCGTTGGTTCGTGCGAAGCCCACCGATAATGACCGCCAATATGAATGAAATAGTTGCGCAGTACTTCTTTACAGTTCAGCATACACTGATTACACTTGAGGGTGAAATCTCGAAAAAAGCTTCAAGGTCTCTTCACTGCGTACAAATACCATTATACGGTGGTTAAAAAACACGGAAGAACTTGGTTACCCACATCATATGGTAGTGGGAGTGTTTTCGACACGTGAACGTTACAGGAAAGCAAATGGTTTTGTCTGATACAAGAGATATCACTGCTGTGAAGAGGCAACTAAGAGAGGCTTGTTGTTGACGGAATTAGCAGAGTCCTTTGATTATAGTTTGATATACAAACACCATAATAAATAGCCTCAACTACTGTATGGCATAATATGAGCCATCATGGCAAAGGCAGATTTAATAATTCGAAGGAAACGGGAGCTTCGGCCAAAGTTCTACTGTCTATGCATTTTGTGAAAAACTGATAAACAGTGTGTGAATGTTTCATTTTGGAAATCGTCAGCACTGATCTCTTGAGTAGCCAATCCGTTGACCTCCCAACGGGCAGTTGGATAACACGCAATGACTGCCTATTTCAGAGTGAAATCCCTTCCGAAAATTTCGAACCTTCACAACTCTTAGAAAAGAGTACTCTTCTAGGTATTTATTAGTCCCTTCTGGTTAATTCGGTTGTTGATTAATTCAGGTGTCCATCCGACTGCCAGCGAACTGTCAGGATCTTTTATCTGGATAGGTTTTGGTCTTTCTGGAGGACTTGATGACCAACGTGCAGTGAGTGGGCTTGCAAAACTTTCGGACTTTCAGGATGTTTACTGTGGCTCAACAGTGTATATCATCTGCAACTATGGTGTTCATCCGCCTAAACTTTTGTAGATCCGACCTGTGTACCTGTTTGATTTCAGGTAAACGAGTCGTGCTACAAGAATCGAGGGAAAATGCTCCGGCATGACTAGGACGGACTCCTTCACTCTTCACCTCGACACGTCATTCTATTCGGTGATAATCCCGTAAGGCTAAAACATGATGAAGAGCCATTCCTTCTTTGTTGATATCATTGTGGTCTTTGGTATGCTCACTGACCCAGACGACCGAATAGCAATTTATGACCACTCGAGATGATCACGCATCAGTACTGCATTAGGATGACAGTGGTGAGTCAGTGGTGCACAAACACTGATGAAGCAGGCTCTCGTGCTACAGTTCATGAATGCGACCGAGAAATTTCCCAATCCTCGTGACAGCTTTTCGACAAAATAAAAACACCATAACAGTGGCGACACGTTTGCATTCGTAAGGGTTGAATTTTGGAATTTTCGAGAATACTTGGACTTCTTGGGAATGTATGGGGAATTATCAGTAATTTGATGATCCATTTATCGATGAGATTAAAGCTTTTATGATCTAGTGAGTAGTCAAATGTTTTTGAACTGAGTTATGCCTAAAAGTGTTTGAAGAATTTTCTATCAAGAGAAAACTGAACGTTCCTGGTGAAAATGAATCATAACCACGGCCCTTACACAACCGTTCTTCCGGAGCTTCTCCTCGGATAAATTTCTGCTCTGTTTTCGGACTTTATTTTGATAGCAATGTAGTGAGGGCGAGCTGCTAATCCACGAAAAAAACTTGCCAGGACACAAAAAAAA
>NW_008754268.1:0-1662 GCF_000715545.1 Opisthorchis viverrini | reverse complement strand
AGAATGTCATCCTCTTAATGCTTTGAATCTCACAGGCGACCAGCATGTCCATATTCAGGGAAGCGGCAATGCTGCCTCCCCCCGAAGAAACACAGGTCAAGAAAGGTCCGGACACTCGTATCACCCAACGGTTGATCGTGACTGCCGGCGCACTACTATATACGTTGGAAGTACTTTTAAAACTAAAGAATCTGGTGCTGCTCAAAAGGCATATGTTTTCAGCTGCAACGAGACAGTAATGCCTTACTCCCTACCCTAGAGCCAGGCCGGCCAATTGCAACCAAGTGGGTCGGACAGTTGAGTAACTGGCTCCCGAGAGGGTTCCTCGATAAGTGCTGTCTTATGGTTCAGACTTTTGAGTTACAGGCTAGGGGTAAGCTCTCAGTAGACACAACCCTACGTTCTCCCATCCCCTTGTGAGTCAGACTTTTGAGTCAAATCTCAAGTTGGTCACCTCACCCCACCCTGCTCGTCACCATGGGTAAGACCTTGTACTCCCTTGAAATTGATGTATGCTGTGACTCTGAAACGCATACATGACCCAAGCGTGACTATGCATCTCAAAACGTTAGGGACAAACTCATCAATTTCACATTTCACTCTATGTCCGGTGATCAAGAGGCGATGACTCTTGAAATGTGTTGCGTGGGAGTTGCACCCAACCCCAGAGTGGAACACGCTTTGCTGGATCGGATTCCAGTGAACAGTCGTCTTTGTGTCTCCCCATAAAAACGGCGCCCGTTGGTAGAGTCAGCATATGCCACAACGGACTACAGCTCCGACACAGAATACCTTCGAACGAGAGTTATCCGGGCTCATTCTTTAAGTGATTGACTTTTTGATCCTTGTGAGCAAGACGAATACTCAAGCCTGTCGTCTGAACTTCTTGGATTCAAATCTGGGCGGTCGATTTGAAGTCAATGCTCGTCATACAGACAATGGAAGCGAGTCCCTCAGTTGTATGCTGATCATCAATCGTCTCTCGCCAGTATGGACTTTCGGCTTAACGGTTCGCTTTGCGGAACCTGAAACCAACCGTGGACCCGTTTGGCCCACTTGACCACCAGCCATTAGTGAAAGGCTACGATTTAAGACTCCTTCTTTCCAGAACACATCTTGATTACGATCAAGCCAGGGTCCGTGCAAGCCTGACATTTCGTTTACCTTCAGGCTCTCGCAAGTCAGCAAGAATCATGCCAGTCCATCATCTTTGGAGAACTACGATACCTCAGCAGTGCAGACTCGAGCTAGTTCAGCTACTGTTCACAGTAAACTAACACCGTACTGGATGAATCATGGCAAGTTTTGTAAGGAGCTATACTACCGGCGTTCAGTACTGTCTGTCCGAGTTTTCCGGTGCGATCAAATGACCACTGGATATCGTCGAGATTCTTAGCACCAAGTGCTGCCAGGAAATTTATATCAGCCGGCAACAAGTACGATATCCCTCGCATGTCTCTCAAACACCAAACACTGAAGAACCCAAGGAAAGATCGATAGCCTCGGCGGACATCGAAAGCGCAGGAGACGAAGAAGACTTCTGTTACCGGAAGCAGCCACGCCGTGTATCCACTGATACGGCCGATCGGCCGTAAAACATGTGGTCAGTAGAACGACAAGTGAAAATTCAGCTCAGCATACACGCCGAATGGAAAGCTGAGC
>NW_008754267.1:1489-1663 GCF_000715545.1 Opisthorchis viverrini | reverse complement strand
AAATCCAGCACTGTCAGTGGGATGTCGAGTGGGGGGAGGGGGTTGGAAAAAGAGCTATGCATTGAAGGCAATAGCTTTGATGCACGAACGCCATTTAGGGCGCTACTGGGCCGTCTGATAATGTCTCCAGCCATTGATGTGACCCGTCTCATGGTACCCATCCAGGAAGACGGC
>NW_008754267.1:0-1328 GCF_000715545.1 Opisthorchis viverrini | reverse complement strand
GTTCATCTATCGAGGGTGAGTTATTTCTCCCGAATACCATTCGACGTACTTCAGAATTGCTGATCCGGTGTTCCCACCAGATTTGGGTAATGCTCCGAAGACATCGATGGTCAAACACTGAAAGTCTTTTGACGTCCTCGGCGCGCAGCGGCCAGGTTTCTGATCCATATAGTAATATAGAGCGCACCGCAGCATTGCAAACTCGACCCTTGACAGAGAAGCTGATGTCACGCCCACACCACAGGTGACATAGGTTCGAAAAAGCTGCTCTGGCCTTCCCAATCCGGATGGAAATATCATCTTTCGCGAGACCACCGGGACTGATACAGCTGCATAGGTAAACAAACCTCAATCGGTTCATCTGCAAACATGATGCTAGGGTTCGAGCGTGGATACAACGTGAGCGCCGCGAATGTCGGAGGTGAGCAAAAGTTGCCCTGGCCTTCCCAATTAAAATAGTGACTTCGTCTTTCGCCAGTCCATATGAACTTATGCAATAGTGCAGATGGACAAAATTGTCTACCATATCGCTCGGTTCATCTGCAGGCACCAGTTTCAGGTTTTGTGGCAGCACTTTACACAAAGTAAACAAAGCCCCAGAACTTGCGGGAAAACAAACTTTTCGATGGGAAGGGGAGTTGCACCTGGAGCATGGTGACAACGTTCGTTGGATTTCATTTACTAATCGATAGAAAGTAGAACAATATAAATGATTTATTGAAAGATCGTGAAGTGCAGACAGTCTTCTCGGTCAAAATGGGTGTGGTTAGAGGGATAAGGAGTGGAACACACTACACCACCTGATAATCAGGGATGCTATGCTGACAGAATGAAACAACGAAGAAAACGTGACAAGACGGAAGTGCTGAAGTGGAGTCTGAGAAAAAACTGTCGTCCCGCACAGCCATTTGGTAGTATTGGACTAAGCAGGTACTGAATTGTCGATAAAGGTATCCACGTGAGTAAGTCTCAAGTCACGTTTCGGCGCGTTTTAAAATGAAAGTGTTTTGAATGCACCAACTGTAGTTCTGCTATTGGTCAGAGAGGGACTAATTTTGGAAATTTCACTCACACCTGTAGTTTGAGACGGTCCGGATACTGACTGAACGGAAATCTAAACGGGACAACTATTATTGACAGGGGGAGTCGGAGGAAGTTTAGGAAGAAACGGCGACCCTAAAAAACCTTCCTCAAGCTACACACTAAGTAGTTGTTCCAATTCGCTCAAAAGAGCCATCTAGTTGGCTAGATCTCACGATCAAAAGCCCTTTGGTTGGAAAAGATGATGGAAAAACTGAGTATTATTCATCGCGCATTATCCTTACCTT
>NW_008754266.1:0-1663 GCF_000715545.1 Opisthorchis viverrini | reverse complement strand
TTGTTTTCCTAAACACTTAAAGAATATGGTAAAGCCCTCAAAAGAGAGACTAATCTAGGTCGATGACCAGTGCGAATTATGACCATTCAAAAATGCTTATGGACATAATGCCGGGCTCAAATGATCACTCAATAAATGCATATATCCACGACATAAAGTCCAACTATGCTATTCTAAAAATTGGTCGAACTTAAGCATTGTACGAGTGAATTAGTTCCAGTGCCATGACAGTGTTACTGGTCGGAAACCCACGTGGACCGGTTTTGGATTTCTGTTCTGATTTTACAGTGAATTAAATTGTTCGATACTGAGGGGAGTTTGGCGAAATCTTTCTTGTCATGTTGAAACACAATGTACTCTTGATCCTCTCGGACAGTGGCACTGGCTATAACGACTTCAGCGACATGAATGGCTCTGAAATTTGCAAAAATGTGTCAGAACTAACAATCCGTAGAAAAGCAGTCGCTCAAAAACCGAACTAAGACAAAAGAAAGATAACGGAGAGCTGTCGGTGTGTCGAAACATCGCTCGGGTTCGCTAACAGGAGGTTCATCAGACTCCCGTTATTTGGTTCACCGAGCTAGAAAACTAGCTTGCAGACGTTGACCAAACCGGGATCATTACCTGTGTTCGTCGAACTTCAAACTAAGGAGGCGACTGAAACTCTGCCCAGTGGGTTCAAACCTGAGGATTTTCCCGATCAGCCGACTGGACCACTTTGTCCAGTTGAGGACCCAAGCACTGTCACTCATGATGCGTACAATCTGCCAATATTACTGTGGAAGTAATGGCAACTAAAAGTAAGCTTCAGTGAGTTCGTATCAGTAAATGCTTATCTGTGCTACCGATTATAGGTCAGATTTGAACGCAGTGTTGAACGCAGTATTCTAAAACCCTTATGAGATCGGCCTGAGTTCACAGGCGTAGGTTGAGCATTCAACTAGACTATTACTTCATCAGAATATGTGGTCCAACACAATTCACCCTCACTAGTTTACCAAGAGCTGAGTAGGTTTCGTTTATCCACCTAACTCGACCTTCGGTATTGCGTATATCTTCTGGGAGTGCTCTCCACTCTTCTTTATTTGTGATCGGATGCTCACTGCCTGTTTGAAACGGAAGCTGCTTGTGTCAGTCTCTCTAAGTTCAGGTTTGACATATCACATCAGCTCATTTACACCGCATGTTGCCAAAAGTCTTCTTCTCTAGGACGAACTCAGTCACGTTATCACAACCACAGTGAGTAAGTAAAATGATGATGTGACACTTGAGCTTGTGTTCTAGGGTGTTGAGGTCCCTGATAGAGCTTTGAGGCACGCGTAGGTTTGACGATCCTTCAGTTGTCCACGTGCATGGCTTCAACAGGTACGAAAGTCTGTGTTCCTGACCCCATGCTGTGTCAAGGTCCGCACACCAACCAACGGCGACCGGAATGTTGGCTCTTTAGTGTGGGTTGCGGTCGTCCCTTTCCAGGCCAGTTTCGCTACTTTGACTGGTTATGCGATCACACGGAAATCATGAGAAAACGAGTTAAGGCAAGTTCAGCAAACGGGACAGGAACGAGCATGGATACACAGGTCAGCTGAGCACATTCCCACACATCCACACATGTCAATACACAAATGTCGGCCGGAACGGCCTTTGTGGCAAGGCCGAGTAGAGA
>NW_008754265.1:0-1663 GCF_000715545.1 Opisthorchis viverrini | reverse complement strand
ATCCTCATCAGAGATAGCAACATCAGTGTCGACAGTGATAATGATGCTTCACTGCCGTACAGCCACGAAGTTTATTGAATTATATGGTATTTTATAGGACACGCACTCAGTAATAATTTCGCTGCACGAACGTAGGCATGCTTCGATCTTGGAAACCGGCGTCAGCACACATCTCAAGAGCTAAACATTCCGCACTGGATTTTAATTAGCACAATCGAATGCACTAATTTCGAGAGTTTTCTCGACCAGAGATCTTCCGAATTACTTTTTAGAGCAGTGTGCATTCACTCGGGGATAAAGTCCTCTCATTAGCAAACCTCCCATCTACGTTTCAGCGTTATTCATTCTAAATCACACTGTTTCATACTGTTCAGATGACTCCACACCCTGGATGCTTTTAGTTTTATCTTCCTTCACCGGTGCCTAGCAGTATGGTCTGTTTGAATCAGACAGATCCGTTAGTGAATTCATCAGCCTGGCTTGACATTGTCAGATCCGTACTTGCCGCGCATCGGGAATTGAAAAAACTTCGCGTCTTACTATGATCCTTAGTTTGGTTTAAAATATCGCGGTTTTATCGACTATTTGTGGCACTTACGTTTAATGCAACATTTATCAATGACCGAAAACGTGTTGTGCACTCGTCACACTTATTTGGCACAAAACCGAACTCGAAAACAAGAAAATTGTCGTATTTGGCGGAATAACCTGTTTTTGTTGGTGTGAGCAGCCACGGAGTATCGTTAGATGGACAGAGTGCTGCATTTCAAAAAAAACGTCTGTTTGGTATGCACACAAAATAGACTGCTAACGCTAGAGGTTTTCTTAATTCTTCCGTATTGCTATCTTCTACGGCAGCCGAAATGTCAAACTGCTCGGTCAGAATTCTTCTATGATGCTCAGTCTCCGCCCAACTTAGTTACTGTGGTTTTGTCGAACTTGTTTAACCCTGACTATCATTTGCCACTCCATCTCTGGGCCTAAAGATAGCACGACGAGCGGGTGGCGAAATTTACCGTTGCATCATGGAAGCTGACAGTTTTTGTGATGTCCTCTTTTCAGATCAGCTGACTGCATGTTCCAACTTGGAGAAAAGTGTATCAGGATGGCAGTATGCCTAAATTAGTTGAAAGTGGTTATGGAACCTGCAGAATCCGCGTTCATATTGTTCTCTTTTTATACTCCTCCTCTTGTCCTTGCGGAATTACTCTGGTCCGTCCATACAAACGGAGGATGCACTGAACTCCAGTTTCGCGCTTATCACAGCTCGTCGGTAGCGCCGAAGTTTGCACTGCAGAAATCTGGCATACGAGACAGGCATGTTACCGCTTTTCAATCAAAGCATGCTAGAAGCACCTGGTTTAGAACGTTTACAGGGACTCACGTGAATTCTACGAATCCCGAAACCAACTGCAGCTGACAAAAAAACTGGCCAACAGATTTCAGGCGCTATGTGTGTTAATCGATAGACAACCAGGATAGCTAGTGGGTCATCGTTCGACCCGCCGGACAAACCAATGAATTCAATCAAGCGTGAACAAGTCCGGCTGTTCAGAGGTGCACAAGTGGAGTAGTGGCAGCACGCTCACCTCGCATGTCAAAAGTCCGGAGTCCAAACCCCGATAAGTCCAAGGAAGTGCATTGCTGATGAGCTCTAATAAGA
>NW_008754264.1:0-1664 GCF_000715545.1 Opisthorchis viverrini | reverse complement strand
TTATGAGTAGTACATTACAAATAAGTACAAAGAAGGCTAGAGAAGACGGAAGACAGATGTTAAACCGGTTATGGCACTTACCCTCTTGGGAGACGCACATGCCAGTCAACTCCGGTAAATCCACCCATGATAACGTTTTAGGCTTTAGTTAGGGAATACGTTTCAGGCAGTGTTAGTTGCTGATTGGCTTCCGTTAGTGTTTTGGGTTTGTCAGTGTATATTAGAGTCGACATGTTTGCCAACCTTACAGTATAGTAAGAAGGCGGTGTCATCCTAGTACGTTCAAGGAGAGGTTGACAACAAGATTCGCGTATGACGGGCCACTTGTTTTTCTTCTCCCGTAACACAGCTGAATATGTTTTTGCCTTCGCTTGTTGCCAGCCCATCGAGACTCCACTGAACTAAAAGCGGTTTCTACACGTAGCACACTACTTAAAAGTTTGCTGAAAACCGTCGACAGCCCACGACGGAATTCACACTTCAAGCGGCTCATCAGCTGGGTGCACTCGGCGATTTTCCATCATCCTTATGCTTTTAAACATGAAATATGCCCGAACTTATTTGTCCCCTTGATTGTGTTCCTAAAATACAATAAACCTTAGTGAATATCGGATTAAAAGCTTGTTCTACCTAACAGAGCAGGTCTCAAAAGCTCCGTGATTCAAACCGGTTCCGAGATGATACAAACTTCAAGAGTAATTACATATCTAAGTTTATCCATTCAGAACAGGTAGAATGTTTAAAAATCAGGAAAGGCTTAGACCAGGGTCAGGAAAGGCTTAAAATAGACCAGGTTTTTCATCCATTTTTTTTTCAAAACCTTCAAAAGAAGTCACCAAAGGAAGGGGATTTTCGGTCTCTACGTCTTGAAGTAGTTATTTCAAACGTGACACAGCAATCTGAAGAATAAATGTATTGGTTTTAAACGTTAGTTTCTTAACATAACTATTCCGAATTCCAGCAATATTACTAAAAGTATTCGGTTGTTGCTTCAAAACAATCATTCCCAGTTTCTTTGTCAGCCAATCAGCATTTTTAAATTCGTTTGTGTTCGCCGTTTGTTTGTACCTTGATTTTCAGAGTAGCTTCACGTTTATCCCCTCTCAGTTTGTTCGTAAGCATAAACGCAGTTGGCCAGTAGCAATTTTGAGAGTTTTGTTTTGATGTTATTACGAGCGCAGAACAGTGTCTGTTTTCAATCCTACGTTTTTGTCTAGTTCCAAAATCCCGTTTTCACTACTGTTGTTTACAACCTCTGGAGTGACAGAACCTTCGATTTAATTGAACCATCTGATTAGAGACAGGAAATGTGTTCAAAATAAACACTGGTTTTGATGGATACCTGAATCATCGATACGGTAATATTTTCCGGTAAACAGGTATCACACCACTAAATTCCGCATTGATGAGCCGCAGGAAAAGGGATCGGCAGATGTTTGACACCACAATAAGCTCAACAACGGCCAGGAAGTTGCATTATGTAGAATGAGGTTAAACAACAGTGGTACCCATCAAAAGGACGGTTTGAGTCCCGCAATTTACATCTTTCCGTTTTGATATGTGCCAGTTGAAGTCTCCGGGTATTTGTGACCTCGAAGACGAACGGGGTAAAGTACTGTCCAGAGAACAAATACGTGCGACGTTTAGGGAGATTAAAGTAGCCT
>NW_008754263.1:0-1664 GCF_000715545.1 Opisthorchis viverrini | reverse complement strand
TATAGACGTAACACACTACTCACAAGGTTTGCTAAAACTCCTCGCTAGTGTAAACACCAGCTTCACCCGGACAGGGTAATTCACTCATTTGTAAAATGCTCCTACTTGACCAAGAGCAGGCAGACATTCATGAGATATCTTTGGCCAAGATCGACTTCAGTGAGGGCTGCCTCCGGGCCCATTGGAAGTAACTATTGACCACGTGACCTGAATATTTTTACAGTACTCCACCTGCATAAGAAGCTTTCATCGGAGAAACATCTTCAGGGAAGAAACGGCTGTGTAGATTCCCTGTTTTCATTGTAAATAAGGTACTCTTTCTCCACAAAAGACCCCCACTTAATAAAAACTTTGGTCGCAATAAAAGTCAAGTGGTTGACAGCTTGCGCCACTCTTACTACAAAACTTCCTCGGTGCTCGAGCGAATTACACTGAGATTTGTTCATATGAAGTAAGCCAAGACACGACCATTAGTCGCCAGTTCACAGACCAACGCAATTCATATCACTGTACTATACTAAGACATTAGAGTAGTGTCTTGATGGCTGACCTATGATTCTCATCTCCCTTAGTGAGGCTTGCGCTGAGCAGTCAAGAGTCTGTAGCCCACACTATGAGCAAATGAGAAGCGGAGTCGTCTGATGAGAAAACGATGGTTTCAGAAGAACCATAGGAGACCAAGTGGAAACTTAATGCCTCTTATGGAAGTTTCTAGCAGTGCCTTTCTTATAATACTGTTAGTTTAATTTTTTTTAAATTAAGTGTAACCTCATAGTGGTTTGAACTGAAGGCTTCCATGACTTCGTCTCTGGTCCAATCTCCAGCTGAGCAATACATCACCGTTAGACACAATGCCAAAATTTTCGTAATGGGGGGTGGCGTAATAAGGGAGATGCACTATGTTGGCATTTTCTTACAGCAATTTCACAGGGCCGGTGAAGTGTCTTGTCTTGGAAACCAAAAGATCGCAAATACTGCCGAGGTATGCATACTGGTATATCTACTAGAATGGGTTGCTTTCTTCACATCGAGTAGTGTTCATGTGATTGACTGCGCAGACAAGAGCTGTGGCTTAATATCGCATAATGCTTTCTAGGGATTACAACTAAAGGGGCTGTCCTGCGCCCAGTGTCACGTAAACCGCATAAAACACCATTGTGTGGAAAGCTAGTTCGGATCACATGCGCAGATACTTCACTAGATAATCAACATGACGAGCTGCTTAGTGTCCATTTGAACTAAGACTCACAGAAGCCAATCTGACAACGAAAACTAATGAGTCCTGTAGTTACTACGCAATCGTTTGTAACTTCCTAAAAACTGCGCTGTTTTGACGGTCAAAATTTGTAGAGCTCACGATACAACATGCATCTATTTATTCCATTTACATATTCCGGGATGAATATGGCAGCAATTACGTCTAGAGAACAGAGTGACAATATCATTTGGCCGGAACTGAGTTTCTATGCTAGATTCCTTTTTTGGACCGTAACACAACGTGATCCGACCATAGTAAAGAGAGAAGTACTGGAAAGATATAAGAAAATAATCGTAAAGCACGAACCTCTTCACGTTCAGGTTTGTACGAATTCCAAGGCAGCATCGTATACCTAAATGACACCAGTCTTGTTTTATGTGGCTCACTGTATGAATTCTTAACCACC
>NW_008754262.1:0-1665 GCF_000715545.1 Opisthorchis viverrini | reverse complement strand
CTAAAAGCTTTGCTTCGGTATGTGTCGCTCACAGAAGGTCTGCCTTCAGGGTTACTACTAATTTACACGTCTTCACTCGTTCTATGCATGCAGAAAATGACCCATCTGCCCACTACATTGATCCAACAGCCTTGGATGCTGGCTACGCACAGAGCTAAGTGATGAACAAAGGCGCCACTTTTGGACTGGAACCCTGTAGACAGCCGGACAAATAATGCTGCAGTACGACCTTCTGACATTCGTATGTGCTACCAATTGCAGAGACTGAAGCGCGCTCGAAGAAAAATTCTAGTTAGGACGGCATAGCATTCGCAAGAAGGAACTCGATGGAACACCAAGGTGACATAAAGAGACTCATTGCTTGAGTGAGCAGATCTCACCAACGGACAGAATTGAAATTGGCCGCCGTTTCATGATATGTGAGCTGAATAACACTGGGCACAACTGGAAAGTGCCATGTCCGAGTAGATCTGTGACCTTGCTCAAGGAACTAAATCACCAACCCATATATGTTGCTTGCAACAACATAGAAGTCAGCGTACTCAAACCAACCACTTCATGGGGAATGAAACGTTTGCAGCGAGATCATGGAAGCCAGTCTTCAGAAAATGTTCAATGAACTGAACGGCCGAATAAACTCGCGAAATCCGCCAGACCCTAAGAATGTCACTGGAGATGACTGCTTAGATGCCTACAGATCAATCTGCAATGTGGGTGAATTGTTAACTGGTGATCTCCGAAGATTACCTCAGGAGCGATGAAAGCACATTCAAGAAAAGTTTCAGGATCAACCCGTTCAAGATATTTCAAAACCGTCCAGAAATCTCCAAGACTCGCCCTCGACTATCCATGCTGAAGTTTATAAAGAATCAAGCAAAGTGGAACTTTTAAATTCGATAGTTTCAAACCAGTACCTTCTGAAGATGATCAGGAAGCGTTTGAAAATACCCGAACCGGCACTACGCTCCTGGTCAGGACATAGCAACAAGCAAACCAAACAGGTAGAGAACAGCAATTAAGATCTGACCTGATCAATTGAGGGATTGTGGGTCTACCAAAAGACTGTAAGCAAGTCAGGTTAGCTGCGGTGCCGACAGTTGGAGCATCTGGGTACTAGGGCACTTCCTCTCGAAACTACCTTTATCCAACGAGTAGTATAATGTGCTTTCATGGAGGCGTCAGGTTGTACCGCCTACACTGTGTTCCAAAGGAACTGGCGAAACGGCAAGCATATGTTTCTTGGCTTTTTTCTTCGCTTTTTCAACTGCCTTTCATTAGCATGTCCCTTTGTTTTGTCTTTTCTCGTTGTGACAACCAGTGTCATCCAGAACGAGTGAATTTAGGCCGGGATATATTGCCATGACCAAGCTTATCCCCTAGGTTAAACGGCTTGACTGGGATAGGCGCCTGACACTGTTCTTTATCAGGACTTAACAGGCATTAAATGCCCCATAGAATAATAACTGGTGTCGGTGGCTTTTGTCTTTTGCAAACAGAGTGGGGATTGAAGACCACGACTGTGGAAACTTGACAGTTTTGCCCTGATCCTTCGTACTTGACGCATCACAGAAGTAAAGAAGAACACATGACTGAGAGAGTGAACTCTAATGTAAGATGACCCGATTCCGAGAGACCTGTTAGGAAAGCATACCAAATACACTGGTC
>NW_008754261.1:0-1665 GCF_000715545.1 Opisthorchis viverrini | reverse complement strand
TAGGGACGGCTGGTCTCCGTACACCTCCCTCAACCTGTGGTGGTTTTACCGATTAGCAGTAGTCGGACGTCTGCACGCAAATGAAGAAGGGTCGTCGGTTGTCATGGAGTTCAATACTGTACTGTGTAAATGTCCTCTGGGCGGATGTAACTTCAGGGAATACAGTTGGTGGACGTGCTGCTAGCCAGCAATTGACTTGAGGGACAGCACAGCTACTCGTCTGCGGTTGAGTTGTTGGCGGTATCAAGCAATTCTTGTCGGCTTCAATGTAATACCGTACGTCTCCCATTCCGAGGCTCCCGATTGCTCTCCAAATCTAAACTGCGTATATGATGATGAATAAACTCGCCGCACCGAGAACTAGACATATTGTTGCTGACATTGTCGTCCGCAGCTAGGGAAGCTGGTGGAGTACACATACATGACGGTTCTTTCTTACTATCAGTTAGGCTTTGCTAAATATTCTCGCATCTGCCGTACGATCAACTCTATCTTGAAGTTCTCGGAGACTGATGATGCCATACGCCATCTTCGGAAACGAATGTCATTCGAACCTCTCCTAAAGATGCCCTCTGTGACAATGAATTCCTGTTTATGAGGTGAACTTTCACGACCTTTCCAGGGAGGTGGCCTGTTTTGGGTCAGTTGTCGAGTTTGTCAACCATCACGTAATTCGAAGATGCTCTCGTCTGAGAGAAGAAATCTGTCAATATGCTTTGGTGAATACAAAGTAAACTCTCCAGGTACATTTGACAGTCCTTCTGACCTACCGCACTGACTGCCCATTTTGAAACGGTGTTTTTTTTAAAGAATTCGGTTTTCACAGCGGCTTGAGTTGTCAGCAGGCAAGATCACTTGCGTGTGATAGTCACTTGCGAACTTGCCATTATGTCAAGACATCTCGGATTATTGACTATTCACCAACGTGAATGAGTGCTCGTGGCCGAACGGTCAATTGTTCAAACTACTAGCCAGGAGGTCGCGGATTCCAGACTCTCTGGAATTTCACGAGATGCACATTGTTGATGATTCCCAACAGGGGTGAAACAGCTCTACAGTGCTTCTCGGCTTTTCAGTGCGGGCTGGCTTCACTTACAGGACGAAACCTTCAATAAGTAGTTTCGCAGCTCACAACACTGTCTCGAGTGATAAGGAACTGAGATAAGTCAATCTGTCTAACTACTGGTAGCTCGGGTGAAAGTATCGGTCAACGGACCATGTGTCGTCGCCAGCCAATTAGCAAAACAACTGTCACCTGATCAACAGCCAGATTAGAATAAGATTCGAATGACTAGGTTGTCCTCCTTTCTAGAGGTTCTTCGAAAGGCATTTGACCGGGTAATCGTCCCACCGTTCATTCATTCATTTAGCGCCATCACAGGAACAGTCGAATCGATGAACATAGCACACACCGACTTGGTGAGAACGCTAACCATGAGCTGTAAAGAGGACCGACGGTGGAAGGAATTGGCAACCAGTTTGTGTAGAAAAAATTGTCAAGAACCGCACTGTCCTACAAAAATTGCTTTTCCTAAACTTCATTCCTTAGTTTTGCCTGAGCATATCTTGAGCGAGATGTGTTCCCCGCTTGTTTCTCTGTAGATTTTGTTATGATAGGTATGGCAAAGTACGCCGATTGCGAAAAGATGTGTTGGAATTTTTCTG
>NW_008754260.1:0-1666 GCF_000715545.1 Opisthorchis viverrini | reverse complement strand
CTTGTTTTCATATATTCGTGTGACTGTGTAGATGCTGAGACTGTCGTCCTGAAACAAATCTGCCTTCACATACTAAGATCCAGTGACCACCTATTGCAGGACAGCTGTAGGCCATTTTACCGTTACGGTGATTGACTACTCCCCGGGATGATGACTGGGTGAGGAGCAGCTTACTACCAACCCAGTGTGGCTATGATGGTTTAGTTGAACCCGACGACTCCAGCACACGTTCCATGCAGGCTAACTTACGCGACACTACAGAAAAGCACACTAAGAAGGCAAAGCAACTCATCCTATCTTGATAAGGGTAACTCCAAATAATATGGAACCTGAATTCGACGAGCAAATGCATATTCTATGGGGCAGCTGTGGTGAAAATCACAGCTGGCTTTAGTCTGAATGAGTTTACATTAACCAACCAATGAAACAAAGTGTACCACGGGACCGAAAACTTACGAGTAACGTATGACAAACGCCAGCGTGAAGTGGGTCAGGTAGGTAGAAGATCTCTGAAAGATGATAACTCGGCCCGACTATCAGATGGAGTATGTGGGAAAACTCACCACATCTTCTCTTGCATCAATCACTGACGACGGTGGAAGGGCTAGTTGCCCGTAGTGAACGGCCGGAAAGGGAGAACGATGCTCTAATGCCGGTGGAAGAATGGTCTTCTTGGCACATCTATGAACAGATGTTTAGTATGACCGGCTAGGCGCCTGTGGGGGATACAAGGATTGGAGGTGGGCGCACGGGAATTTCAGCCCTTTTTACTTATTTGAGAATGCATCCCAAATGTCGATACGATGTCAATGCAATCAGGGATAAAATTTCGATGCTTTTTTACCGTCGCGTGCGTGCGCTGGCTGTCCCAACTGTCTAATCTTTCGATCCGTCACTCAGGAGTCACAGTTTATCTGAGGCTTCGGAGGAAATAATAGTCGAACTGTCCTTTGAAACTTTCATGTGATCATCAGCCTATTAACTGGATTTATGGTGAGAAAGTTCACGAACAACTGATCTGACAGAGTGCACCAGGTATAACTAGAATGTTTCAGCTTCAAGCCTTCATAACTGAGCTGGTTCACGAGAGGACTAGTTGCCCACTACTGAATAAAATTCTTGGGTTTAGAAACCGGATGGCTGAATACCTCAACAGAGCCTTGTACCGTAATCATCATACCAACCTACTCAAACAACCGGTTAGCCACTCCGATTTTAGCTCCGGCTCCGGAGGACAATTCCTATTGCCACCAACTGCCCCTTGTTGGTGCAGAATTTGGTCCTATATAAGCCTTTAATGCTCTACGCTTCTGTATGCTGTTTACAACGGCGCTCATATTGACACAATGCCCCAGCAATCAGCTGGCACCCGAAAAGCTATCCTTTTTAGGTTTTGACTCTATTCAGAAGCATAAATGCTATGCGGGTTCTCGATCCGTTTAAATTTGCATGCTGTTTTCCTGTGGATACTAATTATTGTTCAGCCGATCGGTGACGCAAAGGCATAAGCCCTTACTAACTGTCAGCTCATCGGCACCTTCTGTCTCTTTGAGAATAGCGAGAAAAGTTCACAAGAAAACTCCACAGAATATTACGATATCGCATAAATTGCTCCATTGGGCCAAGTCCGGTTCGATCCGAACTCGTCCACACGTGTGCGAGCATA
>NW_008754259.1:0-1666 GCF_000715545.1 Opisthorchis viverrini | reverse complement strand
TGGATTGGCAAAACTGTGGTGGACAGTTGTAGTGGAGTAGTGCCCGATGCAGATATTCCTCGTGGGGTATCCAGTGACGTAATCAACACGTGCCCACTATATCTTTCGCTGGGTTTGCATGATGTGGGTATTTTGGCCTACAGACTGCCTTGTAACTAACTATTTCATTATGTTTTATTATTGGCATTTATTATTCATCGTTTCCGTCCCCTTAGTGGTTCACAGTTTGTTCATCTAGTTTCGTAGGCGGTTTGGTACGAACTGCGTGTTGTGTCACCTGTCATGTGGGGGATGGGGGTTATTGTCGTGGTTCTGATGTGCAGGCGAGTGACTGTCTGCTGTATTTCTGCTTGTCGGTGCATTGTTTAGTCTCTTGGCAGTTGGTCGGATATGAATGCGAAACGCTCTTGAAGGGCATCTTTTGTGCGCTGAGCATTTTTCGTCATTGCAAGTTTTACAGCGTCAATTGTACGTAATGACTGAGTGTGTTAGTGTTCGTTCGCCCGTGCTCGTTGTTCAGCCTTTGTAAGTTTCGCTTGTCTTTTCCGTGTTTCCAGTGGGATCCGGGTGTTGACCGCGATCCTGACGCACCATCAGTCGTTGCTCAAGGTGAGTATATGTTGATTTGTGTTATTTTTCGTGTGCTTTGTTTCACTGATGCTACAACAAATTGATGCATGATTTTCGCTCAACAGGACTGATTTAATCGATTTCGTTGTGTACTTTTCGTAGTGTATTCCACTCGTAATTGTTGTTTCCGTTGCCCTAGCATTTCAGCCGATCCGTGGGTGGATGTCGCTTTTTCGGTACCGATATTGCTATTGCGTGAGTTCCATAGTCTTTCTTTAGGTTTGTGTCGGTGTTTTTCAATGGGTGAAGCGATCTTGTGTTTTTTTGATTGTGCTAGCTCAGCGACTTGGTTGCTGGTGTGTTATGATTGTTTGACTCGGCACTCTGTATCTTCTCGTGCTTTGTGTACGGGATCGTAGAAGTGCAGACATCGACACGGGCATCGTTGGTTGGTCGCGTGGGCGCCCATCTTGGTCTGCGACGTGACATTCTTGCACATTTTGTCTATTGAGTTTCTGCCGGTGTTCGGACTGACTGATGATGTTTTCGGTGATTGATTGTTGGTTTTGTTTTATTCTCGCGTTTTCCCCAGTGTTTTCTTGACTTTCGGTCCAGAGATACACATGCCATGTAACAGCTGGTCGCAAGTTGTGTTCAGTGCAGGCTTCTGTCGGCATAGGCGATAGGCCAATCGACCAACGGGTACTAGTCAGCTGCGGTTGGTGGGAGATTTGATTGTTGATAGGGTGTAAGCGGTTCGGGATATGACGTTCTCAACTGTCTTGTATTTCTGTTGATGAACTATTATTGTAGGCTTGGTCTTCATGTTGTAAGCCGAGCTGTTGGGTCTTGGGCACCAGGTTTTCTTTCAGTTCTACGCCATCACCTGTGTTGTGCTGGATTGATACTACAGATGGTGAAGTTGTCGGTGTGCGAACACATCAAATGAGGCCTCAGTGGTAGCGCTGTGTGTTGCAGGGACGTTTATCATTGTGTGTCAAATGTGTATGGTAGGTGAGTTTGACGGGGCGAATGTGTTCCAGTCAGTATCGAGGCCAGTCGCATCTAGTCTGGCGGGTGCAAGATGGCTCAGTGG
>NW_008754258.1:0-1666 GCF_000715545.1 Opisthorchis viverrini | reverse complement strand
TCTACCTAGTCTCAGGTTTAAGCAATCCTACCCTGCACATGAGATCGAATGTTAGTTTTTTTGCTGAATAGGTTTTCAGAGGCCTTTGCAATACGGCTGCAGATTTTGCGATTTAAAATTCTCCATAAATGTTCAGCAGTAAAATTCCTCATTCAAAAGGTGTCGCATTGTGCCTTTCCCAAACCTGTGGATCTTGGTCATACTGTGCTTCGAAAGTAATTGTATGCTACATATTTCATTCTCGCTTGCAGACCAAATGCAACGGGAACTGAATGCATTTGATCTGTGCCCATTTGTTCTGTCCGTAAACAATGCAAAATCTCTCGAAGACTTGGAGAAGGCTTGGTTAATGTTGGGCGACGATGAATTCAACGTTCGGAAGAGGCGATCGAAGGATGGGGCTACTTATTTGCATTTCCTTGTAGAGCGGTAGGTTTTGCCACGCGAAGCATTCATCAAGGCATTACATTTAAAATTAATTTTGCCGGTCCAAATCGTAAAGTGAAGGTGGTTTGAAGAAACTCATTTTTGATTTTATTCGTTTCTTAGCCGCATATCGACGAGGTTTTGACATCTTTCGAGTCGTTCGCGTCCCATTCACCACAGCCTTTATAAGCTAAGATGGGTGAGACCAAAAACGACTGTTTTGGTTACCCAAGTTCATCGCTGCAGTATTACTCCAGGACCGACTGATGGTTCCTGCACTTGCATTTTGTTTGAAAGTTGTTTAGCAGATGAATTTTGATGTGATTCATAGTGGGTAGTGGCTCCCAGGAGTTGCCGGGTACTCTAAAATACCCTTACCGCATTAAACACGCGATCGGTAATGTGACATTCATCTTATGAAACTCATTCAGGCATGAAAACGTGGTGCATTGCTTTCTAGGACTGTCCATGTTTTGTTCTGTAGAAAAATGTTCCGTTGCGTCTGGAAGCTTACGTTGTGTTTATAGTGACCAAATGGATAGAAGTGAAAATTTGTTCTACGGTCCACTGCTGGTGCACAGTTTCATAGGTACAAATGCTACGTAGAGCACATTGTAAAATGGGTTTCAGATCTTCGGATGGGGCAACCTTGGTTAGAAACCTCCTGAGATGAATGCAGGTTTGTTATAGATTAAAAATGAGCAATCTTGCACAAGCGATTCACTGAGCATTTCGTACTATTCTGCATTTGTCTCTTCGACGTAAAGCGATTTGATAGTTTGATGTTTTGGTCCGAGTTCCACACATTTGAACTCAAACACGGTGGCTGATAATCTCTTCCACCAATAACCGACCTTTGTTTAGTGCTTAGCATATTTTGGTCCATGCAGTATACTCATGAGCAGTTTGACTACTGGTGAAATTCCGGAATATATTTCTCTACATTTCATAATTTTTAAAGGTAATCTGGTGGTTGTTGGGTTATGAAATTGTGGCAATAAACGCATGTGAAGCCAAAAAGAGTATGGATCTGCATGAGTAGTAAGTTTGTGGATGCGCTCATATACTGATTCAGGATTAGGGCGATCGAAACGGAATGCATGAAAATATTTTATTGACCGCTATTCACTTGTATCATTGCATCTCCATTTTGTTATAACTTCCAGTTAAGAGTAATCAAATTCAATGGAAAGCACAGTTTGGTTTTGTGCTAACTAGCACAGAGAAAATTGGCTGGCAA
>NW_008754257.1:0-1667 GCF_000715545.1 Opisthorchis viverrini | reverse complement strand
TTATGCTTCACTTTCACTCGACACATCCGATCAAAACAATTTTTCATACCACTTTCGTCGTCCTGCATGTTATAAGCATCAATTTGGTGTCTGTTCTTCCACACTGGAGGCGTTCCAACAAACCAAATGTAGAAAGTACCGCTCGGAAGGAAGCAGCGGTTGGCCACAAACGCAGTTTTCGTCAAATCCTGGCCCAATCTCTATCATTCAGTGGGCATTGAAACTCTGCCCATTGTAGCTGGTGACAAAGAGGCGGGAGTGGATTTTCACGCTCTCTCATCCTTCTATCTGAAATATGGAACACTGAGGGTCAGGCCTGATCTGAATGCACTGGGAATTACATGAGGGAATGTCGTCTCCGTGTGCAAGTAATTCACACGGCTGCTGAATCGCTTATGGCCAAGTGGTTTATTGTTCAACAACTACCTAGGAATTCGCACGTTACAATCTCGTTGGAAGTTTTCGAGTTCCGCACTGCCGCTAATTCTCAACAAGGATGGAACAGCCGCACAGGCATTCTTGAAATTTGCCGTCGATTCACTTTACTTACGGGAAGAAATTCCCACCGACATTCCAAGCTCACATTGTCACATCAATAGCTGATATATAGTTAAGTGCGTAAGGATATGTGAATGTGGATGTGTGATCCTGGGGTCAGATTGCCCAACGATGGGACGGACATATACATATACCTCATGGGAATTTTAAACAGTGTCGCGTGACCCTGCGTATAAAGTTGTTCTTATTCCACTCAAGTCATCGTGCGTACTCCTAGTCGATGACGGCTTATTGATCATTGGTCAGTAGCAGTGAGGTTGTGCCTACCGACTGTGTCAATGTGCAACCATTAACTAGATTTTTTTGCTGAAGAGACTAAATTCGAGCACGTGCGTCTGTGGATATTCTGCAGTGTGTGGCTCACCATTTCTACAAAAGTTGTACGATTGTGGGAGTGGATTCTCAGGTGGGATGTTGAGCACTTCCTCAGCATCTGAGTCAATTTATTGCAAACCATCACGCGCTTGTTTTCACTAGAAACAAACCGAATTCGAGATTGCTGAAACTATGGCATTTGCGAAGTCATTCGACCGAAAGTTTCAGTGGATTTTGACTGAGCTATCCTCAGCATCTGAATCAACTGATTGCAAACCATCACGCGCATGTTTTCACTAGAAACAAACCGAATTCGAATTTGCTGAAACCATGGCATTTGCGAAGTCATTCGACCGAAAGTTTCGGTTGATTTTGATTGAGCTATCACTCTGGGTTATCAATGACCGCCGATTTATATGTATTCGTAGGATCGGAGATATCTTTTACACAAGTAAATTTCTAGTCAGATTAGTTGTTAAGATCAATTGTTTGCGGGAACCTCGACACGATACTGTTGTATGGAAAGCTCTCTCAGCGTCCAGGATATTCACGCAACATGCCTTTCCCAAAAAGAAACGTGACGCCAGCAGGAACACAGAAATTACTAGTAAACATAGTCAACGATGTCTCTCCATCATGACAACCGTAGGCATTGTCGCCCATCTTGTCTGTTAATAGTAGATGCCAGACCCTCATCCATGCGCGTCGCTAATCATGATGCCTTGGTTATGCACCGCAGCCAAAACCACCGTCCAGAAGCAGCCCTTCATCCCCATGTCCATGTGCATTGTCTC
>NW_008754256.1:0-1668 GCF_000715545.1 Opisthorchis viverrini | reverse complement strand
TGTCTCAAATGAGCGGACTCCATCCGAGTTATCAAGAATCTTGCACCAACTCATCCCTCAAACTACAATCGGAGTTAATAAGAAGTACGACTTTGGACCGTAAGTGGCATGTCCGGGAGAACTAACTTACATTTTTTTGGTGCGAAGCTCGTGCAAAAGACGGGAAGTCTTTGACCAGATCATCTAAAAACTCTTCGAAAACAATAACGATGCTGTCTGCATATTCTAGATCAATAAGGTTTTCGTCAGCAGACATTGGAGTGCCAGGGTATCGAAGGCCCTCTAGATTTCAGCTCATTATCCCGTCAACCATGCAAATGAACAGGAACCGAGAGACTGGGAATCCTCTGCGGACAACACTTTTTGTACGGGAGATTTTGGAGAGCTCTTCGTAAATCCTCACACACCAAGTTTCGGAATACAAGGGATTTATCATATCGACGAACTTCCTAAACATTTCTTAACCAGCAAACACGCTAAGGAGATCAGAGTGGTCAACCTACCACGGGAATCTAGGAACACCAACACTGCGGATCGCTTATACGTAGGGAGTTGTTCTAGCGTAAAGATGTGTAAAGATGTGGTCAACGCAACGCACACCCGCTTGTCGCTCTAAAAGTGATGCCTCACAGGCCGTCATAAAGCGATCAGGGACAACAAGAGTCTCGTTACGACTGGAGTCAAGCTGAGCCCTGTGATTGGTGCATTCCTCACGGACTCCTTTTTAGAAGTGGGCACTATGATTCCCCCAGCTCTCAGGACGAACCTCCTTTCCCCAGTCGGTGACAAGTAGATCAGACAAGCGCTGACTGAGGAACTCACTATTACTTCTGAACAACGCCGGTGGGAGGTCGACTGGACCAGGAGCTCGCTGGCCTTTGAGAGATGTACAGTCCTAAACCTCCGGGACCGTAAAGGGTTTCAGGCTCACCATACAGGGTTATAGAGTAGCCACAGAATCCACCTGAGTAGCAGCATCTGGCCACGAGAATTGTTGTTCAAATCCTCTATCCAGTGATCGAGGTGTCACTTTTTACTAGAGATAGATTGGTCCTGGATGGTTTCAATCACAGGCGGCTTTCAGGAAACGTCGCCAAAATATTTACCAAGCATTCCCGACATTCCTCGCCTTTTCCTTAGCCTTTCTTGTCCACCAGGCCTCACGGTTGGCGCGTACACCAGTTTTCACTAGACATGATAATTCGCCGGGTTGAACTATTTTCGGGACCAGCGGAACATTCGTTCGAGGTTCAAAGAGAGGCACATTTTTGCCTGATATCGTGTTTGAATGAAGCTGGCCATGCCGTGCCGCAGTCGGAACACCTGGCAATTGTCAAGATGTGGCGATTTCACTCCAGTTCACATTTACATCGGACGGTGAGGCGATTCTGGTGAATCCATTTAGCTTCGGGTTTTAGTAGTCTTTGAGCTGCTTTGGAATTTGTCTGTCTTTCACACGGCCTTGAAAAGCGAAGACAGAACCAACTCCGGACGAGCGCATGGTCTGAACAGGTCTGAAAGGAGTGACAGCTGTTCATTGGTCCACGCGGTCGGGGACTGATGGAAATGTGATCAATTGGGGTCTGTTATTGGCGCGCTATCGGAGATCAGTACTGCGTAAAACAGTCTACCGTCAGTATGCCTCTGAAGCAGATGTCCACCGTCTTC
>NW_008754255.1:0-1669 GCF_000715545.1 Opisthorchis viverrini | reverse complement strand
GTTATCTGATAATATCACGGTGTTGAGCAGGTACATCAGTAGCTGTCTAAACATCCACAGGTCACGACCCACAATATGAGGTCAGATGACCCAAGACCAACGGTTGAACTGACTTGTCACAAACATATTCAGAGTGCAGAAACAAGCCGTTTACATTGTCAACTTTGAGGTTGCGTTTGATTTGTGAACTTTGGTTTTGTGCTCAATTGTGTCCACCCTTCATATGGTCAGTTTATGACACCAAGTCATTCCTAATCGCGCTGACCTCAAGTATCTTCTGACTTCCAAGCGGTCGAGAGTTTGCGACCTATTATCAAAAGACTGAATAGCACATGTTTGAGCTGAAAAATATGGACTAAATGACTTCCAACTGAGGTAGAGTCTAATTTTGTCAAATCTGACGTACTGTTTCTCTGAACACCTTATAGGAATTACAAAATGGTCTGAATTTTGTGAAAACTGTTGAGTAAATCAAGTGATACGATAGGCTCCAGAAATAGTCGGCAACAAACGGCCCATCCAAAAGCTGTGCAAGGGACTCAGTAATAATGAGAAGTCGGAGTTAGGCAGAACAAATATATTCGCACCACTGACCTGATGTTCGCTGCCCGTCATCTACTACGAGGATTTTGTTCCGTGACTTAGCTTGTACATGCCATTTACACAGCTCCCACTCAACCCGTTCACTCGTTTATCGAGCAGGCGCTACAGATTTTCATTCAAAGCTCCACTGTGCTCATATAATCTTTAGGATTATCAAATCATTTTACTCCAGCAACCATATGAAGTTCACCGCAGCACAGATTCGAACTGCACTTGACCGTAATTTTTATAGAGGTGGCTCGTGATTTCGGAGACAGTTATTTCCGTTTGTGTTTACGTGCGGGAAGCGGGAGCTTGCTCTTACAAAGCTGATACGCTTCCAGCATTTACACATTGACA
Organism: Opisthorchis viverrini; assembly: GCF_000715545.1. Lineage (NCBI taxonomy): Eukaryota > Metazoa > Platyhelminthes > Trematoda > Opisthorchiida > Opisthorchiidae > Opisthorchis > Opisthorchis viverrini. The sequence continues at coordinate 727 of NW_008754255.1, read as the reverse complement.
AAAGAGGCAACAATGGTCCATACAAATATGCCAGGTTCCATTCTAAGATCATTGGGCAGCCTACTCAAGCGATCATTTCAGTCCCTCATGTCACACAAGTGTGCGTAAGACTGAAACTTTGCGGATGCGTAGTGCGTGGTGACAAATCAAACACAAGTGTACTTGGCGGAAGATAGGGGATCTCTTCATGCCAAAACTGGGTAAATTCCTGGGATGCGTGCAGTGTCATACTCAGTGGCATTGGGTGTTTAATACGGCGAAATATGCATATGGTGGAATATGAGTATGAACACGCAACCCACTCTCGGAAGCTTCAAAGGCTGTTAGCGAATTAATGCATGACACATATTTTCAATTGTCTGCTTAGGTTTAGCAATGCTCGATCAACGCTCAGTATCCACAGGCCTCGTGACAGCCCTGGCTATATCAAATACACCAAACGACACAAGAGAAATAGGAGCTACTCAAAAGGTCTAACCCTAACACCTATTCAGCTGCACTTCCATACATGTGAGCTCGACGACTACTGTGTTCTATTGGGGATTATGCCGTTCATACCAGTTAGGGCTCTTCATGATTGGATGTCGCTCATCAAACAAAATGACGGTAATTTCTGCTGGGTGGCTTGGAATTTCGTTCCGCATTGTCATCCAACGATAAGCGCATCCTTGCCCGAATGAATTCCCTGTAATTAGTGCTTCCTACATGCGGCGAGGAAATCAAGTCA
>NW_008754254.1:0-1669 GCF_000715545.1 Opisthorchis viverrini | reverse complement strand
ATTTTCTTGCGCTTTGGTTGACCAGTAATATAACCAGGGTTAGGTGTGGAAAAGCTTATTTTCTGAAAATTATTTTGTGCAGTTTTGATCTCGCTTCTGTTTCTTAGCTATTGGAAAAGACAACACGTATAGGTCTTATATATCGTGAAATTATTTTTAGAAATATCCACTGTGCGCATTGGTCTGCCAACTGAAGGTCATAGGGTGAGCTTCCGCCTACCTGAAAAACTAATTTGTCCAACAAAGACTGCATTTCTCAGGTTGCGCGTGAACACAACGCCCATCGTATGAGTTAATGTTCTTGAGTTATTTCACAGAACCCTGCAGATGCCGATTAATTATTCTCGGCAGGAAAATTGTGCACAGTGTGAATTCCTGGCTTTCGTTATTTATATTATTTGAGAGTCACTTGTTTTCGTGTGAATGAATGACCGAAAAGATTAACCGCTGAATTTGTGATCCTGTGCAATCAAACAGCAGGGGGTAATTTGCCGTCCAACTTAACACAGATTGCGTGCGCGGAACGCAAGGCCAGATTGATCGCAATCCAAAGCATCTCGTTCGATGAGACGAAATAGTTTATTTTTGTGCAGCGGTTAGCCCTGTCTATATTTACCTTGCTATCTTGCTCCAATATTTCCTTTTCTGAGTTGAACTCAAACATATCTCTGTGCACGTGCTTATGGACCTTACGTTACCAGTCATGTTTGGCTCAGGAATTAAGGTTGAACGAAGAAAGCAATCTGCCTAGCGGGAACAGTAAATTCAACAAATCCGACATGAGACGTCGGTATTAGCTAATCAAATAACACTCGTAGGAGTAGAAAACAGCACCATATACCCACTGAACGGTGATATGAATTGATTTGTTGCTGCTGCTCTCTGTGAAAAGGGAATAAATAATTGTGCTTCGGAAAAAATTATTCTACACTGCTTTCAAAATAACGCATAATTACCTGATAAATGGCTGGGTCCTGCGCGTGCGAAGGCAGCTCTGGCTAGCTCGGTTCGTCAAAAAATGTTGATGACCACGCTTTATGAACCCACACAATTAGTAACCATTCAGTGGAGTCTGTAAACCATTTCATTCTGCATGCAACTTGTGCAATTTGCTTGCACGATGAGTATACAATCACGGTATTGGTTCTCGAAACATTTTGAAGGCCCATAACTCGTATTGTCCTCCTTAATTGGAAACGGAGATCTCGTCAATCTGATATCGTACTTGGATACAAACTAGGCGAACTCCGCTAAATGCACTCAAGCAAGCTGTACACAGTGTACGCTCCTCTTTATTAGTAGTTGAGAAATATCATCATAGTTTTCAGCTGGGTTCCATTTGTGGCCTACGGTACTGCAAAATAAATGTACATCGCGGACGGTTTCAATTTCTTCTGAGTATAACATACAGATTGCGGAAACTTGGGACCACCCGTAGCAGCTAAAATGTTAACTGGGTTTGATTTGCCTAAACGTCCCCAACAACCTTATGAGTGACCTAGCCAATCTTCAGCAATCTGGGCTGTTTATCGATCACATGGTTTGCGCACACTGCCGTTTTCATACGACAGTGCGAAATATCTGTCAGTTCGCAAGATGGATCGTTTGATAACGCATCCTTGAATACACGTCAAAATATTTTAGCCGACTCGTGCCCAGTGGTTTTTTT
>NW_008754253.1:0-1670 GCF_000715545.1 Opisthorchis viverrini | reverse complement strand
CTTCTTATTAATTAAGGTGATGGTGGACCTTTCACAAAATGTTCCAACTAATTTAAATTGCTTTGGACTAAGGCGAACACGTGCTATTTTGGCGTCCGGCCTTATGGAGGTACTGCGCATGTTTGCTTTTGAGTGTGATCATCTTGACCTCCTGGTTCCTTATGAACTGACCTTGTCAAACTTTCCATCTGCCCTCTTCGCTACAGCGCACAGATTAAAACTCACTCCTTGACAGTCTTCAATTGTAGGCCTATAATCATATTTTAAGTTCCAACGGTTTCTGAACATGGAGGCATCACTTGCGCGAGAATTGTGCCCATAATCAACTTATTTGCCACCATCAAATCAAAGTACTTACCAACCAGATCTTGCAATCGTTTGGAAGCTTTTACATTCTGGTTATTTCATTTGCGGACAGGGTACTTAATGCATTGTTCAGACCGCCTCTCACTCTTCCAGCACGAACGTCTTTCTCGATTCCAAGTGCTATTTTGTTGCTTTTTTAACGATATCTGTCGCTCATTATTTTCACATTTTGCGCATCGTGATGCCTGTTAATTCGCTCCATTGACTTGAGTTTATTTCTCTGCAATAGCCATTGTACGTGAAGCGATTTCAAAATTGCCATTTGCGTGGCAGGCCTACATTTTAGGACTACAAATGTCAAAAGGATTAAATAAAAAACTGGCCATTAACTCTTCAATTTCTTCGCGAGAGTATAATCATTGTCTTTGAGTTTTGTACCGCAACTCCGTTGACCCTTGTTCCATGAAGCGATGAACACATGCGAGATGTTAAAATTTCTCTGCCGGTTTCCCGCGTAGCCGTGTCAATGGAGCTGGTAGAGAGAGGTAGGTGAAAAAACATTTGTATCAGATTCGTGGGCTATTTCACCTTTTACTCACAAACCGTCGATGTATAACCAGAACACTCAGTTGGTCATCCTTGATGTTCCAGCGTGAACTCGATCCCTGAGAAGCGCATTGCCACACTGCCAATGTACTGACGGGGAACTGGGGGAAATCTTCAACCGCTGTTACTAATAGGGGCCTTTATCCTCAACATTTATAGATCGGGCATCGGGTCATTTTAGAACACATCAAAATTGGTGAGAATGAATGGCGCTGCGTGTGAGAAACCCGAACCAAGCCTGTTCGGTTGCAGTTTTTCCGAATCTACGTAAGCAAAGCCACAGTAGTGAGGTTGAGCATTTTCCACATTCCCTGCTATTCGCGGTGCTTTCTGTAGTATTTTAGTTTTGCCTACCACGTCTTTACCGACAGGACCCTCGGGCTACATATCCTTCTATGATATGGAGTGCAAGTCGTAGCTCGAAGCCAGACGATACAAAAATCTATGCAACAGACTGTTGCTCCACATGTGTTGAACGGCAATAGTTCATTTGCCAACAAATTGGTGCGGTGCACTTAGTTTGAGTTAATTAGGTAACCCGATTGAAGTCCATTTATCCGCAGCACATTTTAACACCATGTTATGTTGTGTCCTTGGGAATTGCGATTCGATTCCTCACTTTGCTTCATGTGATTTCTTGTGCAATAACTGCTTCATTGATTTGAAAGTGTTGTCATGGAATTTTCGTAGAGTCCAGGTTGTTTCTCCAGAGCAGTAGTGACCATAAATATGTTTCGTTCTCAGCAACCCTCGCACTG
>NW_008754252.1:0-1671 GCF_000715545.1 Opisthorchis viverrini | reverse complement strand
AAAAAAAGTGGTTTTGTGCCTCCTATCTTTACACATATTTTGAACGACATACTTCGTCGGTAATGCTGTTGATCGGCAGCAAGGCCACCTGTGGATTTATGATGGAATAATTTATACACCTCAGTGACAAACACAGGGATTTGTTTCATGAAATCACTGCCAATGATTCGCATTAGCAATGAAGCAGCTCTAACGTGTCCCGCAGCTTTTTGGCAATAACCGACTTCACTTACAGAAAGAAGCCAACACAAGAAAAGATCCTTATTCTACATAAAAATACGGAAAAAAATTAGGCCCTGTTTTTTTCAAGGGTTGATTTTATGAAAATATCACTAAATGGCATCAATAATTTAATTTTTTTGAAGGGAGCTCGATCTGTGTGTCAAGGTGATACAGGCTACTAGATATCTCAATTCTGAAGAGACCGTGCTTACGTAGGTCAGTCTCAGTGATCATAGTAGGATTGATAGGTTTCTGTTGGGTAACTTGTTGGGTATAGTGTTAATTATTTAGCATGCGAATCACGTAAGTATATGAACTCCCAGCCAATTACTGAAAAGTCAAGTGTTTATTGAATTTCCTTCGAGCGACACAGTAAAATCTCAAAAACTTTGTCACCAAAAACAAAATCAATCCGAAATGAGGGAAAATTGTTTGTCATTACCTCAGATAGCTTGGTGCTTGACAGAATCCAAAGTAGACAGTCAAATTAACGGAATAGATGGTGAAAAATGTGCCACAGTTTGCTATTTGTAGTGTACAATTCTACATAGATCATACACTTAACAGATCTTTGCTATTGTGGAACACCATCAGTTAACTATGTAGAAATCCTTACCAGAAAATATCCATGATTCAGAGGTTTCCGCAAAGAATCCAATCGGGATGAGTGCGTTAATACTCATAGATAGATAGATAGATAGTCGTCAGAAAGACGGTTCTAAAATGTGTGATCACTGGATGTATTATACTTAGCCATCATTGTGCAAGTTGAGCACAGATTATAAAGATCCATACAGTTTATTACCCAAGAAGGCAGAACTAACTGTGGTGTGTTACAGAGAAATTCCAGAAAAAAGCAAGACAGCTACCCGGACATTTTACAGATATTCCCAAGTTTCTCCTCTTCAAAGATCGAATTATTACTGCAGTCATGCTGTGTGCAGGGGGTCATGTATGGTGTTCTATGCACACGTAGCAACTAAAGTGTGCTGGTGCCATAGATTTGGCATAAACAAGAAGTGAACTTTTGAGTAGCCTAGTGAAACTGAAGTCTACAGTATCGGTCGTCATAAAGCACTGTTCGGATAACTGAGGTCATAGGTGACACATTTCTCTGTCCTAGATTGTTAGAACAGGTCAGTGGTAACAGCTCAACAAGTCTGCTTATTAGGCCAATTCACAAGGTGCTAGGATACCTGCATTTTCGGAACACTTTTCAGTTCACCATTAGTAGTTCCGCAGTTGCTTCCTCCAAAACCACTGGTTGTCTAGGATTCTGTTAGATAGATTGTTAACTGAGTGATAGGTTTGTCATATCGACTTGCGAAGTGTGAACGCTGCTGACAGGATACAAGTGTGCTAAATGATTATTCTAGAATAAGAATTACAATAATCGTTCGGTTTGAAACACCATTCCGGCGTCTAGCTGCTGTGCAACCCGAAGGAAGC
>NW_008754251.1:1369-1671 GCF_000715545.1 Opisthorchis viverrini | reverse complement strand
CGCACAAATAACTAAGTCACTTCAAGTGACAAGACAGATTTATGTGGCATTGAAGCCACCTAGAAAAACATTATCACTACAAAGGTAGGCTAAGTGGAACACCGACAGATTTGAAAGCCAAGATCAATGAATGCATACAAATTGGAAATAAAGTTTACCGGGGTAAAAGCTGGATGTTACCAGCCAGAAACGTTCACACCATTTAGTATGGTAATGAGGCTAACATGCCTACCAGTGGTATCATGGTATCGCTGCAGAATGGAAATTCGTTTAAGAACAATGGAAGATTTGCTCTACATGGT
>NW_008754251.1:0-1202 GCF_000715545.1 Opisthorchis viverrini | reverse complement strand
GGATAGATAGTTTCATGTGGATGACGCGCAAAGTCCTAAGACCTTGAGTCGATGACCTTGAGGATTATCTCAAACGCGGTACCAAATATTTCAGACATACTGTCACGAAAGCCTCAAAATGGAGCGAAATATTACCTTGATGTTTAAAGTAAACTCCCAGGCTAACAAATTATGACGAACAGCCATTCACGTCAGAAATTTAAAAAAATTGATCCTCTTACTTTAACTCTAAGTGCTACACAAAAACTCAAACTTTTCGTACCACATGAAAAAAAAATCTACTGTCACGAAGGACAGATAGTACACCTAATATGGCTTACACCCCACTAGTTCGACTGATTCACATCTACGGGAGGTTCAAGAGGGAACCCGATTTGCCGAATATTTTAGTCAGACGAGTCTATACTAAGCAAATGATCTAACCACCTGTAAATTTGAAAATCGCCTTTGTGAGAGCGCTCTGAAATCACGGGACAGATTGTGTTTACAGTCTCTTATAACGGTCAGTGGATTTCATAGTCCCGTTTCGTGGAAGGAATACTTTGCATCATAGACCTGCATACACTGTCAATCTTTAATTAGTTATTTAACAAGCTATGGTCCGGTGACAAGCGAATATGGATCCATTCTATCATTTTTTATTTCTGTCTCCACTTACCCCACCATCATCTGCGGTTCTTCCGGTTTTTATTTGAGATCTGGTTGGCAAGACATTGAACACGGTGGTTGGACGGCTTCTAAGTCCTGCGATGCAGAACTGGTTTGAAACTAGAAAATGGTCGGCTGAAGGACTTATAATCAATTGCCGTTTCGGTAAACCGGATGCGAAAAGAAGATGTGGGTCGGAAAGGCATCGAGACGAAACTCTCGCTAAATACAGAAATTTTATTTTGTTTTGTGTGGTTGGAGGAACATTCCACAGCAGTTCTAAATATGACTCCATAACCCAATGGGCTCAATTTTCCCGCGTAAATTTTGGGGCATGTCATCAGGGACGATAAATTTAGGAAAGATCTTAAAACTTGTGAAGCTTGGCACCTCTCGGAGGACCGGTAAAAATGAAGCGTTCCTTTTGAGGAATTATATTAAAATCGCAAACAAAGCCATTGATATGTAGCTGGAACTCACTAAGCATCAAATTTTGCAAGAGGGCTCTGTTGTAGTTTGAACAATTTAATGCATTTTATGTTTCTGACGTGATT
>NW_008754250.1:0-1672 GCF_000715545.1 Opisthorchis viverrini | reverse complement strand
AAACAAGATTCACACGGAGTGGCATTCGTGGAGATGCAGGTAAAGGGACCGTACAAGGTGGAGGGCGTCTGATGGAGTCGGCTCCCACTGTGAGATTTGAAGGACCTTAGTCTTGAGTCTGAGCTGGATTGTGCTCCAGAGTGTCCCGTTGACGCGTACGACTTATCCGTTCCCCTGGGGATTATAAGCAGTTGTTCGACTGGTGCAAACCCTTCCGTCATGTAGGAACGTGTACAGTTCGTCGGACATAAATGAGCCACAGTCTGAATGTACATATGCAGGCATACCAAAGAGAATAATTCACATGGACATTTAGTAACGGTGGATGCACATGTATCTGCACACAGAAAACGGGAAAACTCATCAACGATACTAAGGAGACATCGGTTTCGAGTAACATAAGGCACAGATCCTTTAAAATCGACACCAGTACGCTCGAATATTCAAGCCGCTTTGGTGAGCGTAACAGGGGACGGTTTGTAAACTTGCGGTTTGACTGCGGCACAAACGGTACACTTTAAGGCGATGTCTTTTACATCTTAGAGGGCAGACGGTAAGTTTTGATAAAGAACAAGGTGACGCATGCGAGATCTTCCGAAATGGCACAGGTAATTGTGACATAATTTTAATCTATCATTGCCGATCACGATGGCGCATAAGTTACTGGATAAGGCGTCAGCCATCAGATTGTCTTTACCAGATCTGTAGCTGACATCGTAGCTAGAAGTAAGGAGCTCCGTTTTTCATTCTTTGTCGAGCCCACATTACTGGGTCTAACGTGTTGCCCAATTCCAGTCACACGGTGCGTTACCAAAACACTGCTACCAACAAGATACACCTCAGACTTTCGCGTTGCACCTCTGACCTAATGCAAGGAAGGGTAGCTAAATCACTTGTGCGTACCTGTATGGGATCACACGCTGAATATGCTACAACGTCTGGGAAATCTGACTTTAGGGGTAAGCATAATGAGAACTACCAAGCTTATAAGGGGCTTTAAACAGTCCTACACTCAACCACTAGCGACACTGAGCATCCACTAGGAAACATACCGGAGGCTACGCGACGGCCTCATTGTTCTTCGTCATTAAGGACAACAACAAACCAGTAGTGGAAACTGGTGCCTGACTGCTGTAAGCCCGATGCGAAAAGGTGAAATGAACAAATATAAGACCCCGTATCACTAGACGAGGGACAAAGAGAGAGATCAGTGTACCATCCGAGATCACCAAAATCGACACATTTGAGCATTATGTTGGAGCACGAAGCCATCAGCAGGATTGAATCGACGTCCTTTGCAAGCTCAAATCAATACAAGCCTAGAACACAACGAAGCGTTCGATGGATATGACGGCAGGTTCGCCAATGAGATCGACCGTGTCCTGTAGGATTTCTAACTATGCGCAGACGGAACTAAGTGCACCCCGTCCCGGAAGGTCCGGAGTCCCCATAGCACCCAACTGGACGCTGGCCAATTTCACTTAGCGGAATAAAGTGACCAGGGGTACTGGCCATATCTCAGCGAGCATCGGTTAACCGACCTGAGTACCTGAGTGAAGCATGCTTCGTAGCATGCTGTGACCCTTGGTAAGGTGCAATTAGTGGAAACTTACTGAGACGTCCTCGCTGCTCGCCTGTGTTCGGGCTATTATAAATGGGAATGATCAATTAG
>NW_008754249.1:0-1673 GCF_000715545.1 Opisthorchis viverrini | reverse complement strand
CTGCCATGGCGGAGACAAACAGAGGGTGTGAAGAGAGACGAAACTGGAAATGCAGTTGCGCGCGGCTCATCACACACACACACACACACACACGAATGGCATGGGGGATGACTGTGGTGATAAACAATGATGATCAGTCCGACGATTGCCCCATAAGTCATACGCACGTATCGATATATCAACGTGCATCAAATCAAGACTCGAGTGACCGAAATTCCGCAGAGGTCAACACGTGAATACACACAACACCTTCGATTCAGTGCTATTCCTGAGTCTCGCAAACGGACGTTCTATCCGATATTCCCACCCAGGTGTCCCGNTACCACAGACGGTTGAATGTACCGTTTGTACAACTTGGGAAATGTCGACGAATTTCAGTAAACTACCAGAGACACTCTTTTCGTTAGTGATCCACAATTCCCTCGATTTAATGCACTGTGTCTGAAATATTGCACCAGATAATCGGTTGGCTGTATACCACTCACGTAAGTTGGCCACAATCCGTGACGACTTTGATCGCAAGACAAAACCGTCGGACTGTTTGCAAAGTAGAGGGAAGCAGTTTACTGTAAAAACGTAGTTCCAGACTGATATTGCCGTTAATACATGGGTTTAAATGAAGGATAATCGTTACTTAGCAAGCGGACTTTGGATTTCGGGGTAATTCTAGCAAATCACAGTACGTTGATACTATGGTGGGATTCCTACAGAACACGAGTGGATATAAATGACAGAGCGGAACCGAGATTTCCGAAACACATTACAAACGGAGCACCAACAGGACCACTTTGTATGGTCCGGTGGCTTTGTTTGAGCAGATTTTCGTCAGTTGAAGAGCGTTTACCCGTGCATTGGATTTGTACAATTGAAACAAACAATTTGGTTACCCTGGCACTGATCACGTGACCTGCGGAAACCGACCAATCACACATTTCGGTGAGTCAAAAGTAGCACGTCGCGGTTGAACAGACAAAAAAAATGGTCGCATGTCGCAGCATGTCCTCTATCAGTTCTAGTGGAAAGTTGGATGACCGGATGATTTGATTTGTGACTGTACAGTTGCCTATGATTCCTATTCCAGATGTCCTTATAAGGCAACGTTTCGGATGAGGAATTGGACAGTTCATTCATTCCCGTCACTACCCGTACGGCATACACTTGAAGACAGATTGCACACTAATCTCACTGAAGGTGTTGTTCGGTACAGGAATGTCTGAACCGTAAACTCCTGTGCTCATTGCCGAGACTACACCGCCTTATTCAACAGAGTCCCGTTGAATGCCAACACCAAAGATTGAGCCTCAAGACTGTGAATAAGCGACTGGGGTCAATCAGATGATTCATCGCCGAAATCTTTTTGGCACTCGATGCAGAAGGGTTCCGATTGGTTGGTGTCTTTCGGGGTGATTTGTGTTGGACAAGACTAACCATAAAATTTAGAGAGGCATTCATGCTTGCTGCCATTGCATCTGCAGCTAAACGGCAAAACCGAATGAATGGACGCGATTCACTGCACGGTAGTATAAACCCTCGAGCAGAGTGTAAAGTTTGGTTGAGCGGTAAGATAGAATCCGAAGACCTTGACAACATTGCCACTACCCAGTGGGGTCCGTTCAGGTGAAGAATAACCGTTACCTAGCTAGTGGCATTCACAGCATAAGCAATCACGAATA
>NW_008754248.1:0-1674 GCF_000715545.1 Opisthorchis viverrini | reverse complement strand
TTTTTTTCTTATTTCAGAAACTACCTGAGTGATTTTCCTATGAACTTGGGGCACTGTACACGGAGCAGTGTGAAGTATGCTATCAAACTTTGACTCTGATAAGAATAGCTCAAAATGAGCTCACCTGAGCTGGTGGAATGTGAACAAAGTCGCTTTCTTTCACTAAGAAAACAGTTGGATAGTTCGAGTGAATGGGGCAAATGCAGGGTTAATAAATCATTTGTTTATTTTGAGAGCAATTCGAAGATTGATTCGTGATTGGAACAAGTGGGGAATGCTGACCTACGCAAGTGCTGGCTGGCACCTGCTAGAAAGTAGTCCACAATCCAGTGTTTCTGGTCGGAAAGATAAGTTACACACCACCTCGTCCTTTTCCATACAAGGTTACAACCGTACTATGACAAGTGTTCATTTTGCGCGGTTAATTTTAACAGCTTTCGGATTGTGCAGACTGTTGTGCCCAGCTTTCAAGTTTTTTAAAATACTGTCGAGGGTTGGTTTGGGATGTGCCTGACGCAACCGAAACAAACCTGTTTTTGGCAAATCCCGTCACCTACCGTATTAAGTAACTGGAAATTTGGAGCAACTTACAGACAGTATGGCATTTGCGAACCTACGGTTCCATTAAATGGTAGACGTACAAAATCGAGCCTTACTACCGTTAAGTCTAGTACTGTACGGCAGATGATTTGTGCTCCCAAGAGATATCGTTACAAACAAGTCCAGTTTCTCAAATCAATGCTCTGGTTTATCTGGTGGATTAAGTCCCAAGATAATGTAGATTAGTGAACCAACACAACCTAATGCAAGGTTTAGTTATTCAGCAAGTCAGCACACCTATTCACATCGACCAAGAAATAATTGTTTCAGCATTTCTTCATCTTATTTACATAGGGAGGAGTCAGTTGAGTCACGTGACTCAGATTGTCTTTGACTGTGTCGAAAGCGAGGTCGAACATAAGGCGAGTTGCCTCTACCATTACCCGTATCCGGACGGTGTTTTCTTGTATATCATGTGTTAAAAACCTGTCAGAAAATGTCATATATGAATAGCTCCGGGCGAAAAAATCCCCAGAGTGACCTTACTGAAGACGGACCCCAAAATAGGTGGGCTTCTGTCTCGATTGTGGGCATTGACATTATCTTTAGGTGAATGCCGTATGATCCCCACCCACAGCAGTCACTTCCACCCGACATCCCGGCAATTATACCCACTCCATCTGGGTGAGCTATTCGCCAACCAATCTTACAACCAGAGACTTCTATTTTTACTACATTCGCATGTTGATACGTTACTTTGTCAACATATTTGTTCCCATATTGGAACAGCCGAAATCCACCTCCCAGCAAAGATCACTTAAGGCCGTCCCAAGGATTGATGGTTGTATGGCGTGCTAAGTAGCCATGGAGACAGGGGCAGATATTTGTATGGGTGTTATATAGTGCCGGGCGGGTGCTCAGTTTACACCAGTTGAACACCACGGTGCAAATAGCTGTGCTCAACGAAGTCGGTTGAGTTTGCAGACAAACTAACAAAGGCAGTGAGGGAAGTTGATCACTCACATCACATGTAACAGAAGTTATTCAAACATTCCTTCATTGATAAGGGCGCCAAGATTCAACATCAATCCCATCTGGTTAGACCAAGTTGTGTCTGCCACCAAAACCTAACCG
>NW_008754247.1:0-1674 GCF_000715545.1 Opisthorchis viverrini | reverse complement strand
CCTTTACATTTATGCCTTCTTTCATTAAAAAATGTGTGTACTTTTGGAGATTTGAAATATGTCCCGTCATTAGAATCTTTGGTCTTACTTTGTTTTGAGTTGTTACAATGGTGGGCATGTCTGAATCAATAATATATGCCCACACCAAATTATCGGATTCGGAAATGATATGGGCTCACGTCATTTGAGCATTCAGAGGGCTCCAATATTTCACACAGAGTTGTATCAGTTTGCATCCGCAACTGCGTATTACATGCCAATCTTCTTCTGGGCTTCTTCAATATCCTCGTTTATGGGGTACGCCAACCTCTACAAAAACTGAATTCACCTAGTAGTTTCATTGTAGAGATAGTGGAAACCTGCCAAGGTGATTTGCCACGGGGCCCGAATTAAACTGATTCATTTGGACGTGACCATCCAAGCGTTATGGTGAACAGTGATGAGTCTTTATCCCAAAGATTGATTTATGTGAGACGACGCGCACGCAGCTCTCCACCTTCGTCGCATTCGGAAGAATTTCATTGGTCAGGTGTTCCACGCCTAACTGAATATGGACCCATAATTTATCTAGATTCCAAAGGCGACTGCGTTCGAACAATGCCTCACCCATTTGGTCGCTTTGAAGACCTCCGTTATAGTGTCAAAAGCTATCTAACCAATAATATAGTCAAAATCCCAGGGCATTTATCAAACTCAGTCACAACTGAACTGCTGAGCAACTTTCGCAGCATAAGATGGGCTTCAAGCACACTTAATTTAAATGCCACGCTCAACGTCATTGGCGTTTTTCCAACCTAGGTAGGAGGGTCTCCTATGGCGAAATGTGGGAGTCAATTCTGCAATTCAACTTCAGTGAATTTTTGAGCCTTTGGAGACGGACCTGAAAACTTTCAAACACTTGAACTCTATGCTTTAGTTTCGTGCTGGGCGACCGAACGTTCAAAGCGGTTCTTTAAACATGGCACTTCGGTAATAGCTATTATGACTGTTCTGAGCTTGCTTTAGCGTCTTTTTGGGACAATACCAGTACCGATTTTGAGCAAAGACCACCACGGGTCTGGTTGGATTTTCAAATTCCTTTCACTTAATCAGCAGATTTCAATGAGTTCTCGACCGCTGGTGTGCACTTGAACATTAGCAAACGAGTAATATTCTTACATTTAGTCTCATCAAAAGTAAGAGCTACACAGCCCTTCTCGGCTTTTCGGCACAGAATGGCTGAATGAATGAAAACATCGCTGACTTCCGAAATCGTTTCACACAAATAAAACGTCCAATGAATTCGATTTTGCGGTGGCCATTGCCTTCTTTCGAGCACCGGTTATTGCACACGCCTTGACTAGTTATGGTGCCGCTTGAACAGACCAGCCCGTACAATGTAAGTGGAATATGACAGAATGGGTGGTAGCTTTTCAACTCAATGCAAGCAGCGTAAACGGCTGAGCACCGCCCTGTGGCGACACTGAACGAGGCGGTGATGGAACAAACCAGTGCATTTGTGAGTTTTGACAGAAGGTGTTCTGTTTTCGGTTTCCCTTCCACAAATTATCCCTCCCCCATCGTTTTTGACGAAATTTTGGGCCAGAAGCCCTAGAGGGTCCTAGGCCTCCCAATGCGCATATATGACTGTGTGGTAGTATGGAAAAAGTGCCCATTGGGAAACCAAGCCCATGC
>NW_008754246.1:543-1674 GCF_000715545.1 Opisthorchis viverrini | reverse complement strand
GTACAACCAGTCGATGACGGTAGTGTGCTTCCCTCATGTACTATGCCGTTGCAGATGGCCTTCGCATACATTCGACGGGCTTCGACTCGATTGGGGAACTATTTGTCGCTGGTGTCGAACCGTGTTTGTGGCTATTTTCCGGTGATATAACTATCCTCACCAAAGTCGTATTTTGGCATTCGTAGTGTCGTGGTATCACGCCTCAAACAAATTGAAATATAATTTAGAAACTTCGAAACCTATTATGGGCGCTCTACTTTTACATTCTTTCCACTCTTTAGCCCTGGCCTTAGCCAGCTTCCAAATCGTTATCTTGGTTTCCACAGTCTCGATCGCCTCTGTGCGCCGACTGTGCTTGTTCCCTAAAAGGGCCTATTAAATATTGTCATTAGCTGCGTTGGTGCATTATATTGGGCGTCGTTCCTATTTGCCAGAAAATTTTCTACGCGGAAATATGTAGGAAGATTTCTTGCTATGGGTTTTTTCTTACTGCGGTGCTCAAATTTGTAGCTTCGTCATTCCTCAAAACTTGATTCTCAATAATTACCGCAAGCAATGTTGACACGTATGCTTCACCTGCCTTCATTACAAAGTTGGTGTCTGGATAATGAGAAGCGCTTCTGAATATTGAATTGCGCAGTTGAACTGACTGTTTTGTGGTTCATGACGACTCGTCATAGTTTCCTACGTAGCTTCAATACACATATTTGTTTGTTTGTGTGCTTCGATGTTTTTATCTTAGTTCCCGCATTTTGCACACAAACTAGATATATTCCATTGGGATGGCCTGCAATCGTATTTGGGTATGTTGCCGGTCAAGATAGACACATATCTGGGAAAAGAATGGATCTGAGTTTCGAAAGTGTGCATCAATAAATTTCCTGAAAATGTGGTACAACAAATGATTATACAACTGCTCAGTGTTCAGAATTTTGACTGCTCTGTATGCTCGAATGCGAAGTTTTAGATGATAGTGTGATTCAGAAATTTCACTTCAGCCAACGTATACCTGGAAAATGTCAATTCTGTAGATTACACACATTATTGTACCATCTCAACCAATTGACCCGACGGTGGATCTCTTCTCCAAGTGAATGGTAGAATTTCGTTTAATATCGTCGGCAATGAAGT
>NW_008754246.1:0-323 GCF_000715545.1 Opisthorchis viverrini | reverse complement strand
CAACTGTTCAATTCAACTAACTTGTAATTTATGAATTCAAGTGCACAATACGCTATTAGAAAAGCCCTAATAGAAAGACGGGTTTTGACCAAAACGTGGGGGCTAGGTTACATTAACTGGAAAGTTTACATCCGAACTTACTGCCCGCTGTAATTGGTGCGAGTAATTTCGGAAAAAAAGTTATTTCGATGGGGTCAATCTCAGACTTGTTATTAGATGACATATTCGACCGTGTCGGAACTGGACAACTGCTACTCCAGACGAGTTATGGATCTCTTCATTTATTAATAATGGTCCAGGATAACCAACTTGCAAGATTATAC
>NW_008754245.1:0-1675 GCF_000715545.1 Opisthorchis viverrini | reverse complement strand
ATTGTTCCCAACAAGTTGGGAAATAACCCTTTTGTTTCTATATCATCGGACATCACCCACTGTTTATGACATTGTTATCTTTTTGTGCAATCCGCACCCCCACAAACCCCCCAAGCAAACGTGTGATCATGCCAGACGGTGTGCCACGTACAGTTTGGGAGTAAACATTACCATTATTAATCATGATTGTTGCCAAACGCCTCGTCGTCGAGCTGGTCCCAGGAAGGTTGGTGAAATTCCAACAGCAGGATCTTGTCTTATAGAAGTTTGCAGCCGTCTCGTTGGATGGAAGGAATATTGAGTGCGGAGGACGAGATATGGCATTGTGAACGTTCCACATACACTTCAATATGGTGCGTCTGAGTTGAGCCAGCGTAATTTTTTGGAACATCACGCATTTTGACGTTGTGCTGCCCGTGACACCTCACGGCTTGAGACGGAAACTGATCGCAAAATCTCACGGGATAGCACACACAGAGAAGCATCAAAACACGCGGCTTACATCGGCAGTGGGTTTGCTGGCCCTGGATGAGAAGTGAGGTGATGAATTTAGTGGTGACCTGCAAGCAGTGCAAGCTGATGAAAGGGGATATATCAGGGACCACTCATTCCGTGATTTTTTGCGTTCTAATGAGGGATGCCCGCGTGACCATCACGACGTTTCATGCCTTGTTGGTAAATGCAGTCTCCTGGGCACTGAGATGTCAAATCGGAACGTGTCCTGACGTGCTTCTTGGGTCGTACTGCACTGGCGTTTCCCGCCCGTGGTGGTCTACCTACCCAATAATTTATTTTACCAGGATTGTGTGGCAAATAATTAAAAATAATAGCGCTAGGTTGGGTATAAAATAATAAGAGGTCAGATGGAGCAGACTCATTCATAATTGTTCTTTTTGAAATAGTTCGTCGTTAGCCTGGGTTGCGAATAAGCATAAGCAATAACCCAACTGTGGTGGTCCAGGGGTCTTCTTCTGAAATGCTCCCACATATAACAGGTTCCCAAGATGGTCTGAAATGCTCTGATACCAGAGTTAGCACATAGGACTCGCGAATGACGCCTGCAAGCGCGAGTGAAATCAGAAGAGAGAGTCGAAAGACATAACCACATTTGTACTGCGTGGATTTTGTACAAGTGGGCGTTGTTGCAGTTTTTCGTATTTGAACTAAAAACGATTATGCATTTGATGAAATACGTAGTGCCATAATCGAAGCAAAATAAAGGTACAGAACACCACACGCCAAACTCCGCTGTCTTATGCTCTGTCTTTCTGGCCATCGATTCTAGTTGATTTCGCCAATCATATCCATGCAAGGATTTCGGTGCCATGACGACATCCCGGCGCGTGTGCAACAATATGCCTACCGGGCATCTTCGTCAAGCACTGCTGTATATTTACCTGCTACGGCCCCTAACTGTTTGTGCGCACTTTGCAGATGTTCCGGTAGCTTGAAACAGCACCTCGATCTGATCTGAGCAGTGAAGGACGAGCCAGGTAAAGAAACTTCATAGTTCACTTCGTGACCAACACGCATCTCAAAGGCCAAACCTCCAATACAGCACCGTTATGAGTAAGGGCCAGGTATTTGTTAGCTGCGCATGCAGCCGATTATCACGGCAGTATGGGATATGTGTGGGGCTCAGACTAGGGCTTAAACTATTATATCTTGGTTATCA
>NW_008754244.1:0-1675 GCF_000715545.1 Opisthorchis viverrini | reverse complement strand
CCAAGTTTCCGTCAACCTTATGTTCTACAATAAATTTCTGTTTCTGCTCAAGCTGAAACTAGCGTAAATGGCCGTCATATTAACTTCTAAGTAGCACTGCTAACCGTAGCCCCATCAAAACTGTTGAACTGAGTAGGAAAATCATCTACTCATGAACGTTTCATTCTGACTCATAACCACACTGATTCGGTCAATTCGTGTTTATGCTAAATATGGGTCACTCTAGCAGAATGGAGGATTTAAAGATGGAAAAGAATAAAGTCCGTAATACTTAGTACTTATCTCTGTATGTTACAATATCAGCCGTGTGGCATACGCGACCGTGAGGCGTTGTGTTAATTTCGATCAACGAATCCAGCACAGGTGAAAAACACTGCAGTACGTCAGAAAATTTATTCTCCATGATGCTCCACAGGGGGTATTCTTCCTACTGGAGAGGAATCAGATAAACCCCGATCAGACAGCCTTAAGGAGGATAAAAGTGCGAACTATGGGCGTTTGATGAAACCTGAGAGTTGCTCGTTCTCTCAGAAAAACTAAAGAGAGAACCGGAGTTAACAAGCTGTCAAAGGAATCACCACGAAACACAGACATCAAGTTTGACTGGCTGATTAAAATCATTCAATTATCATGCGAGCAGGAACGTAAACTGCAGAAAGGACCATCTTGTTCGAGTCCAGCGGGAGGTCATTTTGGAAGGGACTGAAGTTTTACACGTGTTAGACTGGGATGGTAAATCGGTAGGATGCGAGGACGTCTTGTTTTGGGCTGCCTGCTCATAACTGCAGCCAATGTGCTGCTGACCGTTGCCAAAAGAAAAATGCTTTTAAATACATGAGCTACCTAGAGGTAATGAAGCAAACTTAAAATATACTTCAATTTCTGCTCTGAATGGAGTTGGATTAAGAAGCTCATACTACTTCTGTTCACCGAGTATCGTCAAAAAAGAAAATCTTGAAGCGGTTAGATGAAACTGATGTACTCAGTGGTGAATTTATCAAGTGCAGCAGTATTCACAATTCCAGCACTTATAAAAGTTAATCTCTTTCAGCCTTGTTTTCAATGAATTAAAGACCTAGTACCCACCTTTCCAAGAAGTTATGGTAAACAAAATTCCCTGCAGTAATAAGTGATAACCAAATTTTGTAAGTGTGATGGGATTTGAAGTGATTATCGACTATTTTTCTCGCGGCATTGCCAAATCGAACGATTCGTGACTATTTCCTCTCGCCAAAAATCATGAAACCTCTTGTCTCTCAAGGACTTTTCTTAACGGGAGAGCAACATCCCAAAATTCGGAACTTCTGGATGCCGAATATAAATGATTATGTGGTCTTGGCAGCAAGATTCAACCTGATCCCTAAAAGATAATTAATAGCATCAGTCGAAGAGCGCTGTGATTCAGACATTGCGTAGTACAACCTGTGCTTCCCCGTTTATTTTGTACAATTGAAGATGCAACCAGGAACTAGCAAAGAAGTTGGGAGTATTTCAAACCCACGCATTCTGAGTTAGACAACAATCGAAGAGTTCAGAAAAATTGGGGCGGAACTGATTGCATCTGCGTCATTCATAACGAAAGACGAAAAAATAGCACCCCTCAACAAGAGGCATCTGGATCGAGTGTAACCACCATTTATGGAAACTTGTAGTTATTCTTCAAGTCATCATTTTA
>NW_008754243.1:0-1677 GCF_000715545.1 Opisthorchis viverrini | reverse complement strand
AAAAGGTTAAAAATAGACTAAATAAAATGTTGGGATGTATTAGTCGTTTTGGTGAGTACATGTCTTTCAGGGGGCGCATGATCTTCTTCATAGGGGCCGTCCACATCTAGGAACGAGAGGAAGATATACGTTGTGTGGACGAAATATCACCATATGGCGGCTGGCCGAAAAAGGCACGAATAATACTCACCCTAATTTATAAGCCCTATGCGGCTATGATATCGTAGATGCTTGCTGACACAATGCCATCTTCAGTGGCTATTTTGTATGCTAGTTTACCGCATCCCTCAATAAATACGAGACTTGAATGAGTTGCGTTGTGTCTCAATAAAGGGAAAACTGCTGGAGTTGATGGGCCGCGTGAAGTCACCTTCGTCTCTTTCATCGTGCTGGCGCTCTGGGAGCATCCAGATGGCTTCAGCGCAGACCGTAAGTTAGTCTACGTAGCGTGGCCTTGCCTTGTTTGTTCCAAAACTATCGTAGTGCAGCTTGGCGTTCGTGGCGCCAAGCGCCTCGAAACAAGAGAACGTGCATACGTAGTCAGTCGACGGATCACGTTACAAACGTAGGCGTTACTCCCCTGGGTTTGCTGTCTGTCATAGTAGTACGATGAACGGATCTCAAATTCCCGCATGAGCCAGTCGGCGTGCCGGAACACATTTTGCATTGGTTGTCCTAGCGTGTTGGGTTAGTGCACTCGGTTTTAGGGCGGATGTTCACATTCCTTACACGGTTGATGGTCAAGTTACCGAAGTGAACCATTCCGGATTGTGCGTGCATGGCACATCTTCGGATGATGTACAACCAACGGGTCGTAAGATAAGGAACAAATCGCGGATCCATCTGGAGCAGAAGATGTAGTTCTTGCCGGAATTTTTGTGCTTGTAATACGATAAACAAAAAATCTACTGCACAACATTGTCCAGGCGAGCCATGCGATCGAATATGTGCCGGCTGTTGCAGAATGTGTCCGACAAAAATATATGGATATTAAACTATACGTGCTTCCTGATGGCTTTTCAGATATGAAACTATGAAACTATGAAACTATGAAACTATGAACCTAGATATGAAGCTGGATCACGTCAACCTAAACACGACTTTGCGGCCCGCATTTGTGCCGCGAACTCATCCATAACAAAAGTCATAACTGGATAATTTTCGCCCATCATCACTATGAAGAATTTGAACAGTTTACGAACAAGGAGAAATTGTTCTCTTCTCAAGGACGCATGCATAACCGGATGCCCGATTCCCATGCCGTCTGTTATCAGGGTGTGTATCTTGTATCTATAGGCCGAATATTAGGTGCTTTATAAAACTTACCCAGAGCAGATTTTTTACTAACATCTAGAAATCAGGACAACGCTACTAGCTGCCACTATGACCATAGTGACCTCCCTCTGATTGTCTCAATAATCCATATCTGGTCTCCTGAAGTTCTTCCAGGACAAAAGGCACATCATCTGCCAAAATAAAACCCAATTGTGCGGCACCTACTCAATACAACCAGTCGACATTACCGGTAGTAGATGTAAATATCCTCTGTGGTAAGGATCTTGCCGAAGTCATCGGCCACAAGCTGCCGCAACTCACAAGACGTCTTCGGTTAGCCGTTGCTTAACAGGAAGCTGATCGTACAAAATCTTTGACAACTTATGATTGTGTTTAACAAAA
>NW_008754242.1:0-1677 GCF_000715545.1 Opisthorchis viverrini | reverse complement strand
GAGCACTCCGTGTTCACAGAACAACCGAGTTCAATTCATCGTCTTAAATGCTACCATCTACATACGGTGCTTTTTCTTGTATTATGCAGTATGACGAGAGTTCGAACATGTGTCGGGGGCCTCCCACTAAATCGAACGCCCTCTCCCGTGAGTCTTCTCTACAAGACCGGTGGTGTCGTTGTAACAATGGTGATCTACCTGTGAACACGACGGACAAGCAGTTTGCACGCACTCTCATCGATAGCTTCTACTGGTCAAATTCCATTCTTGGAACAAATTTCAAGAGTTCCCAAGTTTCACTGATGGTTGGGCAGTAAACTGCATTGTAGCAATCTTCAGGAGGTTCCTAGGTGAACTAGCTGGAATCTATGACAGAAAGCTTATCGTGTGATCTTGTCACTCCCCGTTGTCATCTTTTTCTGCATTTTGACATCGATTTCTTGTAAACACTGAGTTTTGTTTTCTGTTGGTACGAAGTAATTGTCGGAAGTGAGGATGTTGTGTGACGTTCAAGTTTATTGCACTTTTTGCACGTTCAAAGACAATTAAGGTGGGGACTGGCAGTCAGGTTAAAGACGCCAATGTTAGGCTCGAACCCGGGTCGTTGATCTTAGCTGTTCCATCAAGGACGAAGTACGGAGAACCATTCATTGGACAGTGTATTTGGTAGTAACGCCTCATGTGGGCAAAATACCAGTACATGTTGGACAAGGNGCCTCATGTGGGCAAAATACCAGTACATGTTGGACAAGGTGTGGAACAACCGACTGATGTCAGTAAAGGTGAATCTGCACGCAAATAAACTATTTACACACAAGAGGAGTGTGTTTAGCCACAGTAATCCACATTCGTTTTCTCACGAAACTCGTGAAAAGAATTTTTTCATGAGGGTTTCTTCTAACGGTTAAAACCAACCAATTTGTTTTCAAGTAGAACATAAGGTTGACGGAAACTCGGGGACTACGCCTACCTGATGAGCCCCAAGAAGGGCTAAACCGGTCGTCGGCTGTCGACGAGTTTACAGCAACTTTATGATTAGCGCATTTCCGAATAAAACCAACTTAGTTTGCACTGAAACGCAATCCGCGGATTTCCTACAATTTGAACATAATGTCTACGGAAGGTTTATGGACCACATCTATCTGATGAGTCTCAAGAAGGGCGAAACCGGTCGTGGGCTTACGAAGAGCTTTCAGCAACCTTGTGAGTAGTTTCCTTCAGGAAAATATACTGGATATCTGAAATTTCGTACAAACTGAAAAATGAAGCGTTGAAGAATGTCTTAAACCAGAGATTCGATTGGGAATCAGTGGGCTCTCCCACCGAAACCGCATTCATGTGCAAATGAGTGTAATTGGCGAATTTCATGCAGTCTTTTTGTTCGAGTAGAACATAAAGTTGATTGAAACCCCGAAGGGTGTGCATAAATCATGAGTCGTAAGAAACCGTTTATGAGATGTCACAGTGTATTCTATCCAGAAACCCTCATTTATTTCTACGTGAATCTCACGGCAAGAAATTTAGCGTAGGGTTTCCTTCTGGAAAGTGGTTTGATCTGCGAAATGGACCTTAAAAATTCATCGACGGACATGGTACTCGTCAGTAGTTCTTCACTAATCGACGGAGTATACATCGATTCGTGCGTATTTACCCGCGGCTAGTTGCAATTCATCATTC
>NW_008754241.1:0-1677 GCF_000715545.1 Opisthorchis viverrini | reverse complement strand
CCCCACTAAATCGCATAAAATTGGCGGAACAGACTCTTTTGCAAATTTGGCGCTAGTGAGAGCGCGTTATATTTTTCAAGAAGAATGAAATCGGTAGTTTCGAGCAGACTAAAACAAATATACTCGAAGTACCGTACCAAGTGAACCACAGGGCACCATTTGTACAGCACATTCCGCTGACTGATACCACAGACGGGAGACCCAGCTGGAGAAGACTGAGGAAGCCTAAGAAGACTGCTGTTTTTCGTTCTGATGACGATCTTCGTAATTCTAAGTGAGCTCATGATGGCGACGGCCCAAAGTGCTCATCACGAGGTTGGTGGTGATGAACTCATAGGCTGGAGATTGTCTGTGTTCGTGATTACGGATTGTTATCCGCCTGGTGACAGATGCTGACCCGAGCAGGTCGAGGTATGTTTCTCCAAGACCTTTGTGGATCGAACATAAATTTTTTTACGTACTTTTCCGCACGCGTAATCAAACCGAAAACAACCATAATCTGCCTTAGTTTTGTTGAAGTTTCTTTTAATCGATCTCTCCTCAATTTTTTGGCGCGCATGCAATTTTAAAGTTACGGTGCAATGGTTTCAGATACGGCCTGAATTTGATGAGAAATTGGCTGCCGTCTGGTTTTCATCACTTGCGCCATTTGAGACAGTGTTAAATGAATACATGAATTATAATTATACGTTATTTGTGCGTACAGCGTGTACTGGAACGCTGTTTTGCGCTACAAATGGGGATTCTGTGAACGCAGCAGGCGGTCAGCAAGACCGACGGAAAGTCGAGGAATCCGAATTAGCCGGTAAGTTGAGCGCACTTCTTTATGATAAGCAATACACAAAGCACCGGCCGTGCAGTTCGTTTTTGTCTAAGAAGACACAGGAACAATTTTTCAGTCACCTCTGGAACACAATCATAAGGTTGCCAAGTTTTTGTTTGATCGACTTAAGACACAGGAACAATTTTTCAGTCACCTCATAAGGTTACCAAGTTTTTGTTCGATCGACTTCCGGTGAATCGATGGCTAACCGAAGAAGGGTTGGTGGGCAACTGCAGGGCTCTGCCAAAGTATGGAACGTGAAGCGCGGCAGTTTGTAGCCGACGAATTCGGCAAGGTCTTCAGCACTCAGGACATACACAACTACCTCCGGAAGTGTCGGCCATCTCTGTTGATTAAGTGGCAGTGGCGATTACTCGGAACAGCTACTCCCGGGGTCCGAAAACACATGATTCAGCATCCGTCTAGTCTAGGGGTAGATACAAGGCTAACTGTCGCCACAGGAGTGACTCCGTCATATTTTCCGTCCAATAATGCAGTGTGGGATCTAGCTAATTCCATAAATTATTACAGCTGTAGACCTAACTGCAGTTTTCGCCCATTGTAAACGATTCACGTTTTACCGCAAGTCGCGATACCTCATCACAGTTAGACACCTTTCTTCCGATTCGAGGTCACTGATGACCTTGAAGATTCACTTACCTAAACAATTTATCCATACAGAGAATTTGAATGGAAATTCAACAAACACAGGCTTTTTTAACTATGAAGTGGTAACCTTGACAACACCGTCGTGTTCGAGAAATCGACTCCATTCGGGGAATACCGATCGGCGTGACAGATTGACTGACACATAAGAACCATCCATTCATAGTACTCCAGAACAATGGATATCC
>NW_008754240.1:0-1678 GCF_000715545.1 Opisthorchis viverrini | reverse complement strand
GACAATATTCCAAGGGACAACCGTCCGGAAGACAAACACACCAATAACAAAGAAGCATGGAAGGAGAAGGCTTTGTGGCTCATAACAATGGTGGAACATATGGCTCCATATCTAAACTCGGCACCCGTGGACTGTTATTTAATGGTAGACCGTAAGTTTTATCAAGTTGCTCTAACAAGTACAATACCGTGATTGGCAATTATACAAAAATGCTTGATTACATCACCTGTGAGTGCTCGCTGAACGAGTATTCAGGCTCATAAAATCCTATGAAAGTTGTCCCAAAAACTACAGCTTATCTACGTGAAACGTTTGCAGCCAAACTGCCCAGTTCAGCGAACAAACCAACAACCAGCTGATATTATGTTTGTTACATTGACTTGGACGGGTCGAATCGTCTGGTGACCGGGAGAAAGGTCGGGAACTTTTTCCAGGCATGAAAATGGGAATGCCTAACGAGCGGGAAAAAGTTCGGCGTTCAGGTTGGGGGTTTTCCGAAACCCTGCTCGATGGACCTGGAATCACTGCGTAATGACTGTACAAGGCAGTGCTTTGAAAGAAAGTAACGGATGTGGTAGAAACTTGTGTGACAGAACAGAGCAACTACTTCCCAACCCAGTGTTAATCCTTCTGAGGTGGAACTGATAATCAAGAACAGAGCTAAAGCGTTCATGGGTTTGTCTGTGGAAGTCAATCAGCCGAGGTCCGAATAAAATACTCAGTAGAACATGAGGGTCAGCGATGATACTTACGTTTGATTTAATGAATATATCACTTCTATTTAGAAAAATCGTTCAGCTGTGGCACTCTTTCGGTACCTAACTGCCATGCCACCAGAAGGAAGCATGAGGGCTGGGATGCTGCCAGATTGCCCAAGCCTAGACAAGGGATTCGAGAGGTAGAGATCGGGTTCAAACCACAGACCTTCCGATCAGTAAATCCACGCTCTAACCTCTGAACCTTCTCGCCCGTCTCTTCTGTCCAGAGTAGCTGGATTGGAGTGTTGACCGGTTTAACTAACCCGGGCAACATGCACTAGAGACATCTCAAATGAAACTGCTTCAGATGAACAACAAGGAGATTTATTTTTGTCAGGTAGATATCACATAATTCAACCCCTGCTCAGTGGAACTGATTTGAACTCAAACAAGAGCCCAACCGTCATTTTCTGTGATGGTAATCAATGGTGCCCAAATTCTTTTGTGACGCCAGCAGGTAATCATATGTCGGCGAGACAATCACATGATATATCATTGACTAATCAATGTCTAAGAGACTGTTCATCGACGACCCCCCCACACACACACACAACTGTTCGTGAGCAGAAACGACCTCGGTTACTTAATCTGGGGAATGATGAGTGCGGTAATGTTTGCAAAGCAGCCAACGTAGATATAAAGTAGCGTACAATTGTGACTTCAACTCTGTCAGGATTTGCTACAACTTTCCAGATTCATGCGTAAGGTTTTCACGGAGAGCACCTCGAGCAGATGACTGTAACCTTTAATCGGTTCACGCCTGTTTATCAATGTTAACCGAGCTGTTGTTCACTGTACCGAGGGGGGATGAATGCCTGCTTGCGTGCAAGCAAGCAATTGAATCTATTTGTTGGATTTTCATCATGCGTCGTAGCTGCTGAGGCTCAGCTCCAAGTAGGAGCAGATTCGCCGCTGTTGTA